>NW_007726229.1:248003-257402 GCF_000696425.1 Galeopterus variegatus | reverse complement strand
CCCTGTCATCACCCCTCTTCATAACTTGTGGCTTCCCCTGATTGGATAACCATCTCCTCCCGCCTCTCCTCTCTGTTTCCGCTTTCTTCCTCTATATAAACTCCAACACCTTTCTAATAAACGGAGTTCCGGCTTTGACCACTCTCCTGGCTCGGTGGTGTTCTTTCTCGGCCCCCGGGGAGGAAGGTCCTGGGGGGGAAGGGCCGTGCCAGCGACACTCATCATCCCACTCAGCCCCACAAGGGACCCCCGGCTGGACCGGGGTCTCTTCCCGCTCGGTTTTGTCGGCCTCTGGCTCAGGGAGGCCCGACACCATAGAAAGAAAATAAATATGATGATAATGATAAGCAATTTATAGCATCACACTTTAATTGGTACTCAGGTATTAATAATGACCAATGGGAATATTTTATTTTTTAAGTATGACTTTAAATGATATACAGGTTGTATTATGGAAGTTATTAAACAGCCTTATAAACATATTTTATTTTCAGTAGCTCAGAATTAATAAATGATATTTAGCTGTAATAAAATAGTGGACTGGGTTGGGCCTTCATGTTTCACTTGATTTTCTTTGCAGATGATTAAACACCACCACAGGACATACAGATTTTTACAAAAGTCACTAATAATAATAAAAAAAAATTTAAATCAATTTACTCCAGTTGTGATGACTATTTAAAATTCTAGCTAACAAATTTTATAAACTGCCAAAAGTCATATTAATTTAAAAAACCCTATTTTTTAATTCTATTATCATGTACAATGAAATAGTTTAATATGCAGAGTGACTTAAAAATATGAACTCATTGGAAAGTAAGGAATGAATATTTCTAAATGATAAATATCTGCAAAGATTGTTTTTGTATCAAAAGTGTACATGACACTTTGTGATGTCTTAATTATTATTTTCTGATGAGTTGGTTACCAAACCTTCCTATTCTTTCACTCCATCATGATGTAACACATTGTAATATGATAACACATCATTAGGAGGTGGTAATAACTCCTAATTTTTTAAAAAAGTATAATTTTCATAGATAGAACAAGGTAATCTAACTTTTGCATGAGTACCTCCTGGCCACATGGATGAAAGCCTTAGAAAAAGTTTTTTTTTTTTCTGTGATGTGTTGCTGAGAAGCCCAGCATTTCGGAAGCAGTTCTTGGAGCAAGAAAATGACAACTGATATTATGTGATACGCTTTGAGATTAGAGGCAAAGGCAAACTTCAGATGTGTGCTTTTACATCCTCCACTCCTATGTAAAACGTCACATAGCTAAGATCGCCAGTGTGAAATGCTTTGTCACATTCCTAGTTCTGTGCCAAAACCACCTAGTTTAGTTCCTGTGACCTTTGGCTGTCCAATAAACACTAATTGATCTGAATAAAACATGTGAGCTGGGAACACCATGAAAAATGTGGAAGGAGCTTCGGAATGATTACAGGAGTGCAGGAAAGCTCATATCATGTGCTTTGATGTTACTGTATTACATATTGCCAGTATTTTAATTTAAAATTCTTCCTTATCATGGCACCAAATTCATCATGCTGTAGGACTCATTTTAGCACACCATATGGCTGCTATATTATATTTATTTTTTGCTGATTTTAGTGTGGTTATTCATATTATGATCAGGAGCCTTTTACACAGGTTCAAATGTTCCTCAGTTCACGAATCTTTCTACTAGTCTGACCATAATTTATCAGTGCCTTTGCAACAGTTTTGTTATATGCAACCTTAAGAAATTTAGGATCACTATTAAGGGAATAATTTAAAAACACTAACATTTTCTCATATTTACTATATACAACTACAGGATTCACTTCCTTTTTGGGTAGTCTATTTGTATGGTTACTTTTAACATCTTAAAATGTTTCTTTCAAGTATTATTTTACCTGTCCTGAAGTGGAACATTTTCCTCTTGGTAGGATTTGTTATCACTGTAAAACATATCTCATTGGTGAAAAATATACCGACAAACTCTTGCAAGATGTAGCGGTTGGAGGATATTTAAAGAAATAGATGTATTACAAATAAAATGTACAACTAGTTGTTCATAGGAAAACCTGCTTTTCTTTTTGTTGGTGGGCCCTGAGCAAGTTCGGGAAATTATTTAGAATTCAATAACAGATTATTAATCTCAGCTAATAAATAGAATAAATTATTTAATTTCATTATTTATTTATTTTCAGATCCGTTATGTAAATGTTGAATTTCTGTTGTAGGTCAGAGATTGTGTTAGGTGCTGGGGACACAACCAGAAACAATCCAGAGAAAGTGTGGCCCATCTTGCTTGGCAACACATTCTACTTTTCTGTTCTTGTCATTTCTCGATGTGCATGTATTGCCAGAGCCACCTTCTCCATTCCATAATTATCATTACATTTATTACAGTACCACATACATTATTGCATAATATACATACATATATACATATATGTTTAAATGCTTACTTAATTGATGAAGGAACTAAGGCTGAAGAATCCAGGCATTCAAAACCCCAACTGCAAGCCTTCTATATACACACACTGTCCACAGTTTATTTTCCTCCGAAGCCCCCTTCTTTAAACTGGTTTTTGTTACCCCTCCCATAAACAAACTCCTCTTATTCCTTCCATCACTTTATTTAAAATGTAATTCTCTATTTTTAACATAAAATTTCCTTTCCCGTATTTGTTCATTTTTAAGAAAACTTCCTTCTTTACCCCCACTCTCTTCCTCCTTTCTGCCCTCTTCCTTCATTCCTTCCTCCCTTTCCTTAATTTCTTCCTTTTATGAGTATATTGAGTAACTCCTGTGAGTTAAACATTAAAAAAATCTAGCGAGGGCATAATATAAAATAGTTTTTTTTTTAAATGTAATTTATCTCTTCTGTTCCTTACTTCTTCACATAGATATAATTAACTTCATTTTATAAATAAAACACCTGAAACAAAGAAAAATTAAGTGACTTGCATAAAAAAATGCAGAATTAACTCAACAAAATCCAATACCAGAATTCCATAAAAATATCCTAGAAAAACATGCCACTTAGTTGTTTTAATAAATGGAGTACTATGGACTTTCTAAGCATCAAGTTTCCTCAAAAGATTGTATTGTAACTAGGAAAACATATTATCTTAGTAGTTTATTAACATGTGGTTTGATTATTAAAAATAATGAATTAATTTAATATTTAATCATTTTTCAGAAATAACCCATGCCAGTGCAGTTTTTATTTAATCTAAAAACTATTTATTGATCATTTCAAAGTTTTTCACTTGGTTTTAACCTGAAAAGTCCTCTACTACTTATATTACTTGACTATGATATAAATAATACCCCATAGGAAATAATCTTCAAATAATAGTCATTTTAAAATTAAAAATAAAATTGGAAGAAGAATTAGAATATAATAATTTTTTCCACTGGCATCTAGTATTTCTCAAGGTTTTGTTTTTATGAGACACTGATTTACTATTTATTTTAAAATGTCGTGACTATATTCCTCATAAAAGGTTTTTTTTTTTTTTTTCCTTTTTGTCTTTTTTCGTGTCCGGCAACGGGATCGCAACCCTCGGTGTTGCTCCCACACCTCGCTCAGCCAGTGAGCGGGAACCGGTCTGTATGTGGGATCCGAACCCTCGGCGGGAGCGCCACCACGCTCCCAAGCGGCGCACTGTAGCAGTGCGCCACCGGGCCGGCCCACATAAAATGTTTTTATACATTGTCTGAAAAATGGTTTGCAGAGTTGAAACATATAGCCATTTAGCTCACAAAGAGACTCAGCAATTCACAAAATTTATAATCTTAGTTCTTTTTCCTGATAAGTGAAAAATATTTACATATTTTTCAAATGATTTTTTCCTTTTTTCTGTATTATGAGCAAGAGATAAATCACTTTCTTCTAATAATGTGAAGTGCTGTCAATTCCTGAGAGTGCATTTGAATAATTCCATTTTTTAAGGTTACAGAAAAATTAATTATGATTAAGCTAATTGTATAAAGCCTGGATTTCCCTGTAAATTATTATCCCTCCTGTAGTATATAATACTAAGTACTGATAATTAGAAGTTTGGGTAGGGTTTTTACAATATGCTGTGGGTAATTGAAATTCCACTTCAAAGGGCTTAGCCCTTTTGAGTATATAATAAAGCATATGTTTTATGTTGTTGATGAGAAATAAGTATTTTATAAGAAGAAATTCCCCAGCACATGATTGCCAAGATGCCATCACCAAATATCTCAATACATAGGAAAGCAGGGCTCGTGATGGCAATTGGAAGATTTTCCAAATACTCTTTGCGGCAGACATTAAAAGATTGAAAAGATAAAAACAGATATTTGGATTAGCCAACATGAAAGAGTCCTGCTCTTTCATGGGCATTTTTTTTAAGGTGGTGCTTTTAAAAGTTCATGGACTTGGGATAGTGGTGGTGGTAATATCACATTCATGGGCGCAGTTCTTTTTAGCAATAAAGTTTTCATAACAAGTCAGCACTTTTTTTTTCATAATTCATTGAACATCTAATATTTTATGGTCAAGGAAATATGGAAGAAGGAACCTCAAGGAGAAGCACAAATACATTTTCGGATAACAAGTAAAATGGAGAGCTATAACCTATGTCCCCACTATCCTCTTTTAATATAGAGAATTTCAACATGTCTTACACTTGGAATGCCACTGCATGTCTCCCTAATTTGATTAAAAATGGAACAAAAGATTAGTGGTAGAAAGAAGGTATTAAATGAAAATGATCTCTAAAGTTCCGTTTCCCTATAAAATACTTTGGTTCACATATATTCTACTTCTGAAATGACTTTAACCTTGGAAATATCAGGCCAATGGTCTGAAAAGCAATACTAAAAACCGAGTTATTCTTTTACACTAAGTCAATCCATGCTATTTATTCCAGGTGCTTCCTGAGAGTTGTAATAATGTACCAAGAGATTTTTAATTCATTGGCCCGATCGAGAGCAATTGAAAGTAGAAGTTGTGTTCCCTGAAAGGTACCCTGATCCATAAGTGCTCAGTAAGAGTTTGACATAACTGGAACACAACACTTAGAATATAAACAAATCTGAAATAATTTTTGCTTCTCTTGTTAAATCCCCCTGGAAGATTCTAAGACATGTTCCCCA
Organism: Galeopterus variegatus; assembly: GCF_000696425.1. NCBI lineage: Eukaryota > Metazoa > Chordata > Mammalia > Dermoptera > Cynocephalidae > Galeopterus > Galeopterus variegatus. The sequence goes on along the minus strand of NW_007726229.1, from coordinate 252,279 downwards.
GCAATGTACTTCTTATCAAAGGTGTATCACATCAGAACAAATGGGGTTGGGGACTGAATGGAATGAAAAAGGCATTTGTAATATACAATGGGAAAATAAAATTACTCTTTTGCCAAAACAAGTGAAGTGAGAGACAGAAGTTAAGGAGCAAAAGTCAAATACTGGTAAAAGTAATTAGGTCCATGTTTCTTTGGGGCAAAGGGGAGAGTTTTCTTGATTTTCATGTTGCAATAGCTACTTTCTAGTCTATGGCCTCCTGAAGGTAAGAAGTGAAGTACTACAGGCTGGCACAGAGGAAAATGCCATAGGCAGGTCATTGCCCATGAAAAGGGTGATGATCCTTCAACAGAGGTAACCCTGAGACGTCATGTTGGAATGTCCCCTATGTTATTTCAGTGTGGCTGCTGTAAAAAAATTAACACAAACTGGGTGACTTAAAACAATAGAAAGTTATTCGCCCACAGTTCTGGATGCCAGAGATCAAAACAAAGGTGTCAGCACGTTATTTCTGTCTGGAGGCTCTGAAGAAGAATCTGTTCCTCCCATCTCTCCTAACTTCCGGTGGTTGCTAAAAATCTGTGGCATTCCTTGCCTTGAAGCTCCATCCCTCCAGTCCTTACCTCCATCACCACATGGCCTCCTCCCCTCTGTGTCTTCACATGGCTTTCTTCTGTGTGTGTCTGAGTGTCTGTATTCTCTTCTTTTATTGAGGACATTGGTCATTAGATTTAGGGCCCACCCTAATAGTGTGACAGCATCTTAAATTAACTAATTACATCTGCAAAGACCCTATTTCCACATAAGATCACATTCTCAAGTTCCAGGTGAATATAAACATCATACATTTCCCATGCTGAGCACAAAGAAAATTATTTGAAAGAACACCACATCAGTTGCATTCCTTGTAATCTTGTAGAGCCCTTTGGGAAAAAGGAATAAAGTGTCAGTGGTTGTGGAAATAGATTATCTAGACTGAAGTTATCCAGAAATTCAGTTTCTATTTCCAGTATAATCCCTTAATGTTGGCTCTATGTGCTATGCAGTGTGTTTCTGATAATTAAATATCTTTATATAACTATGCACTTGTTCTATATTTTAGAGATTTCTTGGAATGGTGAAAAGAGGGAAGAGTGCATGGTTTAATAATCTGGGGAGAGAATTTATGAAAAATTCACAGATGTAATTTTTTTTCTTTTTTTTTTTCATTAAATTTTTATTTTGTCAATATACAATGTATATGATTATTATGGCCCATCACTGACACCTCCCTCCCTCCTCCCTCTCTCCCCTCTCCCCCAAGAATGTCCTTTCCATTTGCTTGTTGTAACAACTTCAAAAAGGTATAGTTGTTATATCTTCTTCCCCCCCCCCCGGTTTTTTTTGTGTGTGTATGTGGGTGAATTAATTTGTTTATTTTTTAGCTCCCTCCGATGAGTGAGAACATGTGGTATTTCTTTTTCTCTGCCTGACTCGTTTCACTCAATATTATTCTCTCAAGGTCCATCCTTGTTGTTGCAAATGGCAGTATTTCATTCGTTTTTATAGCTGAGTATTATTCCATTGTGTAGATATACCACATTTTCCATATCCACTCATCCGATGGTGGACATTTGGGCTGATTCCAACTCTTGGCTATTGTAAAGAGTGCTGCAATGAACATTGGGGTACAGGTATACCTTCGACTTGATGATTTCCATTCCTTTGGATATATTCCCAGCAGTGGGATAGCTGGGTCATATGGCAGATCTATCTGCAACTGTTTATACCTTCAAACTTGTTAGTGAATATTTTTATATCTCCTATTATGTCAGGACACTTTCCTGATGAAATAAGAAACAAAAAGAAAAAAAAAAGCATTTTCTTTAACTGTGTTGAACATACAGCATAAAGCAATGGAATAAAAACTTTTCATAATTGCTTTCTTTTTTAATGAGTCATCATGGTCTCTTTATGCTACAGAACTGTAGCTGAGAAGAGGTTGACCATTCAGGGATATTAGGAAGTTCTCAGTACTCTTTGTATCTGTGTGGGGCCACATGACTAGTTCTGTCTAATAGAACATAATGTAGTGATTTAAAAATGTGTATCCATTCTCCATGCTCTCTTTCTCTTTCCATTGGCTTCATGTAGAAGATTATGGTGATCACTTAAGCCAGGTTTTAAACATGGTGGAAACATAAGGTAAAATGAGCCCAGGTCCCAGAACTACCATTTTGAAGAGAGCTGCCCAGCAAACAGGAGGATAAGTTTTGGGTTTTGCTTAATTAAGAAATAAACTGTTACTATGATTGAGGAATTATATGTACATCCAAATTTTATTCAACAATATAACATGATTAATTCAAAAGAATGATTACTTTGGTTATACTGTAATCAGATGCTTCACCATAAATAAAGTCAATCTTTCTTACAGTGGATAGATTTTTTGATATGCACAGATAAAAAAGTGTCTAAAAATTCTCACTTGAAAGCAGATTTTAAAAAATACTGTAAATTAATTTATTTGCAAAAGTTTCAGCCATTCTAAAGCTGCCACATCACACAGTTACCACAAAATTCTAGCTTCAAGGCCTGTTGTTTTATTATTAGATGTGATTATTCATCTTGAACTAAAATCTTCCGTTCTCTCACCTTCTACATGACAAATGGAATTAAGTGCTTTGCTGTTTAATCCCAATGAAGAATTAAATACATATTTGTTAGTTCTTCCTGTTATTTTAAGACAGACAAACAACAATTTGAGCTCATGGACTCAAGGGCAGCAGATACAATCTTGTGCAGCGAAGAGTTTTTGTACTCAGCCTCTGTGATAAATCAATATACAGTGAATGTAATTCAGTAGTATGGTATAGTACATTCCTGATTAGGTGAATAGTGCTACATGCTTCAGTGGTAAAATGTTGTTAAGTTAATGAGACACTCAGATATAAATCTCTGTTTGTAATATGAAATCAAGAATGATTTCCAGTATTATTTTTCCTCAGTTTTGGTACCTCATAGAAAGTAATGGGAGAGAATAGGCTAAGGGTTAGAAATTAATTTGAAATAAGAAGATAGAGATTCCTACAATTCTTTCACTTGATAACGTATAATATCAGTTAACTTTTTATTTTTCCATTTTTCTGTTTCTAAAAGTTATAGTAATTATACACAGACACATATTAAGATTAATGGGATGGATTCTGTTTATTATACCACATTTCCTACAGTATATTTTAACGTAACATTACAAAACATCACTTTAGTGGTTCCCAGATTGAATTCCAGCCAGATGTCTTTTCTTAAGTTTCACAATATCAGCTTTAGAACTAGAAAACTAGAAAATGGTTTCATCTAATTAATGTTGGGTTGCTAATTGAGGAGACTCTTGAAATTTCCTTTCCACACTTTTTATCAATGTGTTTAACTGTTACCTACATGTATGCATTTAACTGCCACTTAAAATAACTGGACAGATTTTGAACAAAAATATGCATCCTCCTTGTCTTGAAGGAAGTACAGAGGCGAGCTTAAGCAGCAACAGAGTCAGTCACAGAGGCTGGTTCTTGTAACTTTAATAGCATCCTGTGTTCGACCATACTTGAATTTCTCCCTAAGGTTGACAGAAGGAAGAGAAAAGAAGAGGTAGGGGAATAAGCAAAAGCCATTATTGTTTGTATAAAAACTAGACATATATACTCCTATGAGTGACAGGCTATGTAAATATGAGGGGCAACATAATACTAAATTTCAAAGTGTCTTTGTTTTATGTTGTTTTTAACAATACATTGCATGATAGCTGAGTAGGAAAAATTCAGATTAAAAAACAGCCTCAATTTGTATGTACTTATTGCTTTTTAAAATATAAATTTATGAAATTTCAGAGATTGAAGGTCCTTAGAGCCCACTCCCTCATTTAATACAGAAAGTGTAATATGTCCATGATTATACAGCTGGTCAGTGGGAAAGCTAGGACCAGAATGCAAATATCACACATAGCTATTTTTGCCTTCATCTGTTTACTGTTCTTTTTATTGCATCAGTTCATTCAAAAGAACATTTTTAGTACACGTTTTGAACTTCGCCAAACATCTAGTGTAGTATTGTTCATGCTTTCCTTTCTCCAGTTGACCACCCTTGGGAACCCATATTAAAATAAAGAGAAATGCAACATTTTTTACTTGCTGTTGTGATTTGAATTTCTAACTTTTATAACGACTATTTTATTTTTTTATTTTTATTTATTTATTTTTTTGTCTTTTTGTCTTTTTCCGTGTCCGGCAACAGATCGCAACCC
>NW_007726229.1:171403-247778 GCF_000696425.1 Galeopterus variegatus | reverse complement strand
AATTAATGCATTAACTTGGTATTTTATTGAAAAATTCTTTAATCTCTAATGAGTTGTTATTCCTTATAATTGAAATCTCCCTATGTGTGTTCAATTTTAAAAGTATTTACTGCACTATCCAGTGCGCCACCGGGCCGGCCCTATAACGACTATTTTAAACATCTAATGTAAATTGGTCTCTTCTTCAAAATAAAAGCATTTCTTTGAGAGATATTGAGAATATTCTTTCTTTGGAAAATGTCTGAGGCTACTCATATACGATTCAATGTAGCCCTATCTTAGATTTTGACAAAAATTCGGCCTACTTTAGGCTTACTCTATAAATATGCAACAGAAAAGCCAGAGAAAAAAGATCTCTAATGCAACCTACTTTTCAGTTCTAAAAGCTGTATATAAGAATGTGTTATTCTTTTTTCTTCTCTAAGTAAATATCTGAGCTAAAAATGGAATAGTTGCTTTAACATTAAATTCCTTGGTCTTTGTCAGGTTATCATAATATTGTTATTTAAGTGTAATGTTTTTATCTATGAGTTTGAATTGGACATGGATTTTATCCATTACCAGCACATGCCTACAGCCAGTTTCTAAATTGTATTGCTGCTGAATTGAATTGCTGTAAATAAATATAGATTAACACAGGTGTGGAATGAATAAAAGTTATCTTGTTCTAATTTGTGAAAGCCATTAGATTATTTGAAATTATATATAAGAAGGGGTACTATAAATTATTTTCCTTCTGATGAAGGTCCGATCCATCACTGGCTCTGTCACCTGCCAAAAATAAATAAACAAATATAAGCAATCATTGCTCATTATGTTTAATCATGTTTTTATTTTGGCGGATAACTTTTCATTAGTGAGAGGAAAGTCCAGGCTTTAAAAAACGTAAAAAACAGAAAAAAACAAAACAAAACAATAGAAAATCCAGAAACTGTCATTCTTCTATAGTCTGAGAAAGGGTTGAGAAGTGCTATGAATTATAAAGATAAAAAAAAAATTCTAATTCTCGGAATCTCTCCATATTTGTGTTTAATGTTTCATCAAAGACCTCTGGCCTTGCAATTATTATTTAATTAAATTATTTCTAGTTCTGATGTGAGGACTAAAATACACGTCATGTATCACACATATTGTACACATGTAATATATGTAATATTGTATCTAGCAATCTAGCTGCTAGCTATCTAACTATCCAGATGTTGTTTTATCCACCTATCTTCAATCTATTTATCTGTCTTCCTTGCTGTGCCTATTGGGGATGTTAGAAATTGTTTTCTGTTCAACCACATTATCTTTTAGAGATACCTGAAAGAATTTCAAACCCAGCCATAAATTCTGCTTTAAAGATCTGCTGCCTGTTGGTACTATAGGAAGGTATCCTAATGTAGTAACTTTCTTAGAGTCTGAAAACAAAAGGAATATATAGGGCACATTTTGCTTCTCGGTGCCAAACTAGTGGGGAACCAAGACATCTTCAATTCTTATAAGAATTACACAAAATTATCTATTTAAAGTTGGCTGAGAAAGGCATGCATAGACATAAGGAAATGTCACAGATTACTTATTACTCAATGGTTAGTGTTCTTTGGTGATTTTTACAAGGGTTTCAGTGCCTTATAATGTGAACTTGAATAGAGATGGGGAAATTCATGAGTTATGCACAGTATAGCACTGGTTATAGTAATCACACACTTAAATGAAATTGTTTAGAGTATGTAGAATCCTATAAAGCTTTACCCCTTTCTTCACTGCCTTTTTCTCACTAGGTATATAGAACATTTTTAAACCACCAAGATACAAAGGAAAACTTGAATTAAGATATAGGAGTGAAAACCTCCTTCTCACGGGTGAACAAATACACACACATTCAAATGTAATACAAATAATCATAAACGTTCTGATCCTCCCTTCTGCCTTCCTCCAACTACAAACTGAAAAGTAATCTCAAAAATGTAAATATACAGTAGCACAATATTTATTAACATATTCATACATTTTATGTCCTCTTTTCACAGTTTTTCCCACATGCTTTTCATTTTCAGATGTAGACAAGCTCCCAAATTTATATTTTTCTCATTTCAAAAAAAAATTAGTATGAATTAACATGTACACAGTGGAAAATGACAAAGAAGCAGAGAATATGCAATTGCAAATCTGGAAGATTTCTCCTGTCCATCTGAAAATCAGTTACCCACATATGGAAAAGAGGCTATTCCAATACTGGGCCTCGGCAGAATGCCCATAGGCATTCTAATAACCACTATATTATATATATATACAGTGCATACAGTATGTAGTACAGAGTATATAATGCATAGTATATAGTGAGTAATATATAGTGTTTAGTATTTGCTCAGATTTTACTTGGTCTTTGTATATAAAAATCTGCAAAGATTTCAATTTGTGATAAAACTTCAAGTTGAAAATCTCAATTAGCTCCTCTGTGATGTAGTTGCAAGGTGTTTCTTTTGGAGGGGTGCATTTTTCCACAGTATTATGGAGGTATAGTTGACAAATAAATTGGATATATTTAAGGTGCAAAACGTGATGTTTTGATTGAGATATACGTATATGTCTCCAGATATCATTAACATATCCATCATTTCATGTAGTTACATTTTTTTTGTGCCAAGAACTTTAAGATCTATTCTATTAGCAAATTTTAAGTATACAATACAGTATTATTAACTATAGCCAGCATGCTGTACATTAAATCTTAAGAACTTATTTATCCTGCATAACTGAAAGTTTATAACATTGACCAACATCTCCACAATTTCCCCCAAACTCACCCCTTGTCAACCACCATTCTACTATTTGCTTCTATGAGTTTAACATCCTAAAATTCCACATATAAGTGAGATCACGCATTATTCATTTTTCTATACCTGGCTCATTTTACATGGTAAAATGTCCTTTAGGTTCATTCATGATGTCCCAAATGATAACATTTTCTTCTTTTTAAGGCTAAATAATATTTCATTACAAAAATATACACCACATTTTCTTAATTCGTTTATCCATTGATGAACACTTAGGTTGATTACATATCTTGGCTATTGTAAATAATGCTACAATGCACATGGGGGCACAGATATCTCTTTGAAATACTCATTTCATTTCATTTAAATATACACTCAGAAGTGGGATTGCTGGATCATGTGGTAGTTCTATTTTTGATTTTCCACAATAGCTGCCCCAGTTTACACTTCCAACAAAGTGCAAAGGGGTTCCCTTTTCTCCAAATCCTGGCCAACGCTTGTTATCTTTTTCTTTTTTTTGGCAATAGTCATTCTAATAGCTGTGAGGTGATACCTCATTGTGGTTTTCATGTGAATTTTCCTGATGATTAGTGGTATTGAATATTTTTTATATGTCTGTTGACCATTTATATGTTTTCTTTTGAGAAATGTCTGTTAAGGTCCTTTGCCCATTTTTTATTCACATTTTTTGTTTGTATTTCCTTGCTATTGAGTTGTTTGAGTTTCTTATATACTTTGGATAGTAACCCCTTATCAGATGTATAGCTTGCAAATATTTTCTTCCATTCTGTATGTTGTCTCTTTACTCTGTTGATTGTTTCCTTTGCTGTGCAGAAACTTTTTTAGTTTGATGCAATTCCTTTTGTCTGTTTTTGCTTTTGTTACCTGTTCTTTTGGGGCATATCCAAAAATGTATTGCCCAGATCTCTGTCAAGAAGCTTTTTCCTTATGTTTTCTTCTAGTGTTTTTGCAGTTTAAGGCTTTACATTTAAGTTTTTATCCCATTTTGAGTTGATTTTTGTATATGGGGTGAGATAAGGGTCTGATATCATTTTTCTGTGTGTGAATATTCGGTTTTCCAAGCACCATTTACTGCAGAGACTATCCTTTCTCAATTGTGTGTTCTTGGCACCTTTAGCTAAGATCAGTTGAGTATAAATTTATTTATTTATTTGTTTGTTTGTTTATTTGGGGGCTCTTTGTTTTGTTCCATTGATCTAAATGTTTATTTTTATGATAGTACTATACTGTTTTTTGTTTTTTTGTTTTTCCTTTTTGTCTTTTTTCGTGTCCAGCAACGGATCACAACCCTCAGTGTCGCGCCCGTACCGGACCGGGACCGGCAACGGGATCGCAACCCTCGGTGTTGCGCCCGCACCTCGCTCAGCCAGTGAGCGGGAACCGGTCTGTATGTGGGATCCAAACCCTCGGCAGGAGCGCTGCCGCGCTCCCAAGCGGCGCACTGTAGCAGTGAGCCACCGGGCCGGCCCATACTATACTGTTTCGATTACTATATCTTTGTAGCATATATTGTTTAAAATGTATTTATATATTTTTAATTGACACATAATTATACATATTTATGGGATACAGTGTGACATTTCAATACGTAAACACAGTGTACAATAGTCAAATCAGGGTAATTGGTATATCCATCACCCTGGGTATTTATTATTATCTGTTTATTACTTCTTAGTGGTGAGAACATTCAAAATCCAGTCTTCCTGTTATTTTGAAATGTACAATGTATTTTTGTTAAACATAGGCACTCTGCTGTGAACTGAAATACTAGATATTAACCGTATTTTGTACCCAGAAAAACTTTGTTTCTCTTGCTCAAGACGGCTTTATCCTTTAGGGTCTTTTGAGATTCTGTATGAATTTTAGAATTCTTTTTTTCTATTTTCATGAAAAATGCCACTGAAATTTTGATAGGGATTGCATTGAGTCTATAGATTGTTTTGGGTAGTATGGAAATTCTAAATTTTAATTCTTCCATTTCATGAGCATGGGATATCTTTTCATTTATTGTGTCTACTTCAATTTATTTCATCAATGTTTTATAATTTTCGGTGTATGGATCTTCCACCTCCTTTGGTAAATTTATTCCTAAGTGTTTCTTATGCTATCATAAATAGGATTGTTTTCTTAATTTCTTTTTCAGATATTCATTGTCAGTGTATAGAAATAGAACTGATTTTTGGATGTTGATTTTATTTCCTAAAACTTTACCATATTATTTTGTTATTTCTAACATTTGTTTTATTGTAGAGGAGTCTTTAGGGACTTCTATATATAAGGTAATGCCATCTTAAAACAAGAAAATTTTACTTCTTTTTTGTAGTCTAGATAAAAGTTGGTCAATTTTGTTTCCTTTCAAAAATCAACTCTCACTTTTATTGGCCTTTTCTATTGTTTTTCCAGTCCCTATTTCATCTATGTATGCTCCAATCTTAATTATTTCCTTCCTTTCACTATATTTGGACTTAGTTTGTTTTCTTTGTCTAGTTTCCTTAGATGCAACATTAGGTTGTTGATTTGATATCTTTTTTTCCCTTGATGTAAGCATTTATCATCATAAATTCCCACCCTAGAACTGCTTTTGGTGCATCGCATAAGTTTTGGTATGTTGTTTTCCATCTCTGTTTGTCTCAAGATAGTTTTTCATTTCCATTTTGATTTCTTCTTTGACTCATTGCTTGTTTGGGAGCACATTATTTGATTTCCATATATTGTGTGAATTAAAAAAAAATTCTTCCTCTTTTCGATTTCCAATCTCACACCATTATGGCTGGAAAAGATACTTGATGTGATTTCCATCTCCCTAAATTTGTTAAGACTTGTTATGTAACCTAACATATGTATGCTAGAGAATGTTCCATGTATGCTTGAACATAATGTATATTATGCTGCTGTTGGATGAAATGTTCTGTATATTACACTTCAGTGGCTGCTTCAGGATAGTTTTCAGGATTCATTATGTGCTGTACCAGGAAAAGTTCATATCTCTTATGTCTGATACCTAAAGTTGATTCTGCTTCACAGGAAAACAATCTAGACCTGTTTTCTCCCTTAGACTAAACATTGACTATTACATAGAATAAAGTCAGGCTCCATTGTCTTTTCCTGTAATCCAGTATTTTCCAGTCTTATTTGTGTCTTTTAAACAATACTTATATGGCACATCAAGGTATAAGGACTTAGTGGAGTGTCGCTCCCGGAGGAGTCCGTAGATCCAGCAGCTTTGCCTCCAGCCCAGCTCCGTATCTCCATACTTCTTTCTTGCACACAGGAATTTAGAAATATTCAGTCATTATTCCTACATTTTATATGTTCTTTCTTCAATATGAGGGATCAGGGTTGTGTTCCCCTTTTTATTCAGGAAGTTTCTTTATCTTTCGTTAACTTTGAGAAAGAAAATTGATATAAAGGGTTTGGAGTACCAGAAAGTACTCACAGCAACAGAAATGTGGCTCCTAAGGAAATGGATATGTGTCTAGGGCAGAGGAGCTGGGCAGTTCAGATTTCTAGTCACCAATAGAATAATGGGTAACAGCTTTTAGTCCCATCGAAGTGTTCCACTACATGAACACAAGGAAAGTGAGGCTCAGAGCACTTAAGTGATAAATCAATACTACATAATATATAATAAGTCTCAGGAGAGAAACCAGGTCTTCTAACTTTGCTTAAGGACATGGAAATTCTCTAGACTTTCAAAATAAGATTTTCTAGGGGATGGGGCCAGGAATCTTCATTTTATTCTGCAGCTCAGGTGATATCTTAGTTCATTTGAACTGCTGGATCCTACCATACACTGGGTAGCTTATAAAGAACAGAAATTTATTTCTCACTGTTCACAGGCTGGAAAATCCAAGATCAAGATGCCAACAGATTCAGTGCCTGGTGAGGGCTCACTACCTGGTTCATAGATGGCCATCTTCTTGCTGTGTTTGCACATGGTGGAAGTGGTGAGGGAGCTCTCTGGGCCTCTTTTATAAGAGCGGTAACATTCATGAACACTGTGCCCTCATGACCTAATCACTTTCCAAAGGCCCTATCTTCTTTTTTTTTTTTTCCTTTTTGTCTTTTTTCGTGTCCGGCAACGGATCGCAACCCTCAGTGTCGTGCCCGTACTGGACCGGGACCGGCAACGGGATCGCAACCCTCGGTGCTGCGCCCGCACCTCGCTCAGCCAGTGAGCGGGAACCGGTCTGTATGTGGGATCCGAACCCTCGGCGGGAGCGCCGCCGAACTCCCAAGCGGCGCACTGTAGCAGTGCACCACCGGGCCGGCCCAAAGGCCCTATCTTCTGATATCATTGCCTTGAGGGTAAAGATTTCAACGTATGATTTTTAGGGAATATAAATATTTAGACCACAGAAGGTGATTTGGACAAAGATTGTCTGTTTTGAAGCTGCCTCTCCTAAGCTACCTTGCACTTAGAGTTGTTTCTGCAGGAATAAATTTTATTTAAAAAAAAATCTTTTGAGGGGCCGGCCCGGTGGCGCACTGCTACAGTGCGCTGCTTGGGAGCGTGGCGACGCTCCCGCCGAGGGTTCGGATCCCACATACAGACCGTTCCCGCTCACTGGCTGAGCGAGGTGCGGGCGCAACGCCGAGGGTTGCGATCCTGTTGCCGGTCCCGGTCTGGTATGGGCGCGACACTGAGGGTTGCAATCCGTTGCCGGACATGAAAAAAAGACAAAAAGAAAAAAAAAATCTTTTGAGAGATTTTTAAAATTGTTTATTGATTTTTATGGTGAGTTTCCAAGACTTTTAAAAATTATGTAATATTTGATTACCTCTTCTTACTGTAAAACAATAGATATTAATTGTAAACATTGGAGAAAAATGCAAAATTTTATGAAGAAAATAAAGTTAATCATAATTGCACCATCCAGTGATTATCACTATTAATATTTGGATGAGTTTTCTTTCTAACTTTAACTCCACTTTAACACAGGCTTATGTGTGCTTTTAAAATATTCACATATTTCAACTAATCTTGCATTTCATAAATATTTTCTGGTATTATTAAATATTTTTGGATAAAGTTTTTACTGCTTGCATGTTTTCCATTTTGTCAATATACTTCAGTGTAAACTAAGATTGCATATTACTATAAATTAAGTTATTTATAATTGTTTACACTCTTTGGGCATATATTTGCACAAATCTGTTATTATTTTGTAAGGATAATTTCTAGAACTGAAAAATACATTACCCAAAATGCAATGTCTAGAAATACAAATGTCTAAAAATACAATTTCAAAGTAAAAATATTTAAAGCTTTTAATATATAAATGTGCTTCAAAAAGTTCATGGAAAGATTTGTATCATCTTTTAATTCTATTTTTCCATGAACATTTTAAATCCCCTTTGTATATCATCATTTTACTTTTCAGAAAAAAATATATGAATTTATATTTCCTGTAGTAATGCATAATTTACATTTTTTATTTCACTTATAGAAGACTAGGATATATACTTCATGCAATAGTACAACATAAAGCACAATTTTGCATGGGGGACTTTTATTAAAAGTTTTATACATAAATATTATAAAAATATAATCCCAAAACTATGTTCCATGAGCCACTGTAGACAAAAGGGTTTTGTGGTAAATATTATGTTACTTTTGGAGATTTGAAATACAGATTAAGTAAATAAGAATAAAATGCTCTGCAGTAAATAAATGCATTTAACCAAGTTATGTTCAGTGTTCCAAGATTCAAAAGAACACAGAACCCTTTTGCTCTGGACTGATGTTCCCTGACAACTTGGTCCCTACTGTGACAGTGTAAAGAGGATGGGAAATCCAACTGTGGAAATTAAAAGGTGGGGCCTTGAAGGGGTGATTAGATTGTGAGGACTACCCATGTGAATGGATTTATTCACGTTTGGAATAATGGGCATGGATCTGGAGGTTTTAAAAGGAGAGTGCATGAGGAGCTATTTCTCTCTCTGCTCCACCATCTTCTGCCATGGAGACCCCTGCATTGCTGTAAAGCCACCAGTAAAGAAGACCTTCACCAGATGTATTCCCTGGACTTTGCACTTTCTTGCTTCTGAAACTATAAGCAATACCAGTTCCAGGTATTTGGCTATAAGCAACAGAAACAGACAAATACATCTTTCCTGATATAACATACTACAATTTATATATTGCACAGAATAAATGTTGCAATATAAAATCCTTCGAAGATCTACCATAGAAATAAACACGTAGTATGGAAAGAGAATTTGGAATTGTTTATTTTATCAGTATGCGTTGATAAGAAAGATTTTTCTTCAGTGATGGGAAACTAAAAAAAAAACAGCTTGGGTTCTATTCTAAGTGAATGTATTGTTCTTGGCTATTAAATGATATTTGACTATATAGTACATTTATTAAAAATAATTGCATTTGATCGTTCACGAAAATTATGTAGAGAGGCTTTTTTCTGTAAGTTGACTTTTGGTTTTTATTTGCTTTTCCAGGTAAAGTTGATAAGTTAGTCTGCTCAGACTGGCTCAATATCTTAAAAGAAAATGTATTTTACATGATATATTATTAGAATAGCAAGTATTGATGAGATGGGTGAGTTAGAACTTTTTCACACTGGTGTTACGGATGAATTTTTGTACAACCACTGTGGAAAACAATATAGCATTATTAGGAAAAAGTGAAGATATGCACAAGTATAACCAGCAATTCTCTTCCTTACAATATGCCCCTCAAGAGCACTTGAATAAATAACCTTGAGAAACTATCATACATGAATACTTGGAAACAGGAATATATAAAAGAATATTTATATCAAAACTGCTTGTAATTAAAAAACAAAAGCAACACTTGAAATATGTGAATGCCATCAACAGAAGATGGGATATATAAACTGTTTTATATTCATACAGTAAATAATACTACAGTGCAGTGAAAATGAATAATCATAATTAATCTAACAAAACTATGAAGAAAATTTTCAAAAAGCTTCTGAAGGATATATACGTTACATTTCCAATTATATGAAGATCAAAAATAGACAAAGTGAAGCAGGCTTGAGAGGGATACAAATGTATGTGGTATAACTATTAAAAAAATAGCAACTTTAAATATGATGCTCTCTAGGACACAGAAGAGAAATAGTGTGGAATTTAGGAGAACATGTGAAACATCAAATGTTTTTTTAATGATTTACTTCTTAAGCTGGTGGTGAGTAAATGGATGTTATTTATACATCTTAACAATTTACAATTACAATTAATTATTTATAATGTCTATTATAAATAGCATTTTGCCGTTAACATTCAGTATACTTAAAACATGTTATAAAATTTTAAAACATTACATGAATCTTTGTTTCATTATAAGTTGGTTTTATGAACTTAGACAAATATGATTCCATATGGGCTTACAAGGATTTTTCTGAACAGACACAGACACAATACGTAATTAATGACTTTAAACATTGAATGATTGAGGAATACTACACAGAATAAAGCACACTCCCATTCCTGTCATTAAAAGAAAAAAAAAACACAATGCTGATATTCACATGTATCTATAAATCTAGACCTACAGATACAGTTACATAGATACATACCTATTATATTTTCAACACACATATATTGAATACCTGTAATACCAGCTACTGCTCTAGACGTTTGAGATACATTAGTGAACAAAACAAAGATCCCATCCCATTTGAGCTTAGAATCTAGTGGGGAGATACGATAAAATATAAATAGGACATAAAACTATGATTATAGAAGGTTAGAAAAAAATGTTCTGGAAGAAACAGAATAGAGCAGAAAAGATTGGGTGTTCTGAAAGTGGGTGTTGTGATTTTTAACAAAAGTGGTCAGAGAAGGCTTTTATTTGGTTTCCAAGCAGCTTTTGACCCTCAAGAATTTCACATTATACAGTAGTAGAAATATGCCTGGGAAAATAAGTCTTTATCAATTATCACTGTAGCTGTCAGTTTAAATGAAGGAGGCCTTGCTAAGAGTGGAACAGAGAGAGAAAGGCATGTGAGGATGAGGATATGGACAGGGGGAGAAGATCAACAAACAGCTGCTACATTTGTTGTTTTACTGGCAGGTCATTTATGTCAATTATTGTCAGATAGGGTTGTGAACGACTCTTTAAAATTTAGGAGTCTAATCGCACAAGATACGAATGCTGCTACAAGTGAGAAAACCAATTAAAAAAATGCTTTTTGGCATCCTGTTCATTCCTGATCAAGCTAGCTACTTATTTTTAAAAGGCAGCATTTTTCTCCCAGACAAGCCTGAGTTCAGGCTGCTTGTCTTGCTTCTTCCAAAAACCTACCAACACCACCTAAAGACATACTAGAGTTGTATACAGACTGGAAGAGAAAATGAGTTTCACAGTAAAAAGGGATGAAGATAAACTCTTGCTTTACCCTCACCCTCAACCCCTTTGGACATAAAGCAAGGAAGTGTCTTGATAAGAGGAATTGAGGAGGGAACTCAAATATGGAAAAATGGAGGTTGGCAGTCTGGATGATGAGAATACTGGAAGGGGAAGTTGGGGACAAGTTTTCTAGACTCAGCCCTGCCATTATTTATTATAAAGTTCTAAACCTTTTAGAGCCTTCTTTTCCTTAACTTTCAAGTAAATAAACTGCTCTCCATCTTTTAGATTATAGCCAGTCTAACTGGGGTGAGGTGATATCTCAGTGTGGTTTTAATTTGCATTTCCCTGATGACTAGTGATGATGAACATTTTTTCATGTACCTCTTGGCTGTTTGTATGTCCTTTCAAAAATGTCTATTCAGCTCCTTTGCCCATTTTTTAATTGGGTTCTTTGCTTTTTTACTGTGTAATTGCTTGATTTCCTTGTATATTACAGATATGAATCCCTTGTCAGATGCATAGTTGGCAAAAATTTTTCCCACTCTATAGGTTGTCATTTCACTCTGTTGATTGTTTCTTTTACTGCACAGAAGCTTTTTAGTTTGATATAGTTCCACTTTTTTATTTTTTCTTTTGCTACTCATGCTTTTAGGCTCATGTTCATAAAGTCTATGCCCAGACCCTGTTCCTGAAGTGTTTCATCTAAATTTTCCCTCAGTAATTTTACAGTTTCAGGTCTTATTCTTAAGTCTTTAATACATTTTGAGTTGATTTTAGTATATGATGAGAGGTGCATGTCTAGTTTCATTCTTCTGCATATGGACATCCAATTTTCCCAGCACCACTTATTGAAGAGACAGTCTTTTCCCCAGTGTATATTTTTGTTGCCTTTGTTAAATATCAAATGGCTGTAAGCCTGAAGACAAATGCTGGCGAGGAGGGACCACTCCTACACTGTTGGTGGGATTGTAAATTAGTACAAGCACGATAGAAAACAGTATGGAGGTTTCTCAAACAACTACAGATCGATATTCCATATGATCCAGCAGTCCCACTTCTGGGTATATAGCCAAAGGAATGGAAATCATCATGTTGAAGGGATACCTGCACGCCAGTGTTCGTCACAGCACTATTCACAATAGCTAAGATAATGAAACAACCTAAATGTCCATCGATGAATTATTGGATAAGGAAAATGTGGTATACATACACCATGGAGTACTACTCTGCCATAAAAAAGAATGAAATTCTCCTGTTCACAACATAGAAGAACTTGGAGAAACTTATGTTGAGTAAAATAAGCAAAGCACAGAGGGATAAATGCTGCATGTGCTCACTCATAAGTGGGAGCTAAGAGAGAAGGAAGGAAGGAAAGAAAGACCACAGTGGTGCATTGGACTTGCAGAGGGAGAGAGCATACCTAGGGATACAAAGTGGAGTGTGAAAAGCGGGATGGTGAAGGAGGTCTGGAATAGTCAGGTTGGGACATGGAGAATAAAAGCAATTTGTGGTAATGGGCATGCTACCAGTAGGGATCTGGCCATCACATCTTGGGCATAAGTTGTGACAATCAGCTTTGTACCCCATGAATGTTCATAACCATTAGTAATAATAATAAAAAAAGAATAGGCTTAAGTTTTCAGTAAGAGAGCATTCCTGGAAATGTCTGTGAAAAACACTCCCATAAGGTTCCCCACTGGGAATTCAGTGGAACTCCATGAAACAAATCACTGCAATGTGAAACTCACAAATATCTCACAAAACTCTTGTTTGGAACGTATATATGAAATTAGTGTTATATTCAGATTTGAAAAAACAAACAAACAAACAAAACAAATAAAGGAGCTGATGAACCTGAAAGATCTTCCCAACTCTGAAGTGTTATAACCTGAATATAGAATATCTTGTTAGATACATGTATAGCTGTCAATCACAAGTCTTTCATTTGTGATCAGATTACCTTTCCCAGTTAAGAATCCTGATTATTTCACAAATGAAAAGCAGGAGTTAAACTCTTTTGACTGTTTACTGAGGAATGAAGGGTGCATTCTGCTCATTATACTATTTAAATCTGTCTCCTAATAATCACTTGTAGAAAATTAAAATTTCTACTTAATTCTGAACTAATTAAGCAACTCTTTGTGGACACCCACTATGTGCCAGATACTGTTAAAGTGCAGGGATACATGGGTAAACAAGTCAGCCTAAGACCTTGTTTCTTTCTAATTTCTTTAGGTTTGGCATTGGTAAAGAAGGATTTTTTTTTTCCAAGCAACCTGAGCTTATGGATTTGAAATCTTTTAACATGATTAACTCATTTACTTGTAATACATGAAGGAGGCAGAAGTGAATAATTGTGAAAGACATTCTGTTTGAATTAATGTGCTATATCACCTCCAGAAGTGTTCTATGGGTCATCATATTTCAATATTTGGCTGTAGGAAATCTATGGAAAAGCAAGACCTGCCAATTGCTGATATCTATGATAAACTTTAAGGAAGGCAAATAAGAGCTATCATGCCAATTTAAAGAAGAGCACCACATTTCCCAGCATGTGCTGCAATAATGATTTACACCTGTTATTATCTAAAGTGAAATGGCTACTAGAACCTTATGCTGATTGAGTGTTACCACTGAAGACAACATAGAAACAAATGCCCAGATCAAACCATTAAGTGCTGTCAGAGACACTAAAGGTCTTTGACAGATCTCGGCATACGAGCTAAACGCACATATATTTAACTCCACTTACAATACCATGGCTCACATTAACACATCATTTTGAAATGTGAAATATTTAGAGAAGATATGGACATTTAAACATGTTTCAGGTAAATTCATTTGAAAAATCCTATTGAAATGACTGAAAATTTCTTATGCAGTCCATAGATAAAAGAAATAAATTAGAAGTGGCTGGCTTGAAATGCACTGGAATAATTCAGGAGAATTGGGGCTTTTAGAACTGACATAAATCAATGGGCATACTTACGCAGGATTATCTATGGGCAGGAAACAATCAATGAGCTTGGTGGAACTGCTTTCTAAAAGCACAGCACCTTTCTTAGTTTACACTGTAATATTAGTTTTTCTGAAAAAGGAGATTTTCAGACAAAGCATTTTGGCCTCATTCTTTTGGTCAAGCTAAGTGGAGAGAAAATAGCTTTTCCCGGGATGACTAGCAAATGCTTATTTCATTTCTAGGCCCAAAATGTAGAAAGTGCAGAGAGGTTTCAGCAAAACCCTTGTCAAATCTTTTCCTTCTTTCCTTTAAGTCTTTCCTCGTTGGTTGATTTTTAACTGAAAATTGATTGTAAATGACCTAGCTCTGGGGTAGGCCACTGAAGGTGGGTCACTGGGGCTATAGAATTCCCACAGAGGTGAGGAGGATTTTTAAAAAATGACCCTTTGAGATAAAGCACTGCAAATGTCAGGGTGAGTTCTATTTGACAGCTCAGTGCTGACTACTAGAATTTTCCTCTCTTCTCACATTTCATTTTCACCTGCTGACTTTTGTGTGTGTGTGTGTGTAGATTGCTTGGTGTGTGTGTGTGTGTGTGTGTGTGTATGATGGTACTTTATGGAATAATTTGATTTAATATTTCATTAATCATTAGATTATCCATGTGAAGCTCTTCAGTGAAAAGAATCTTCAGTACCATTGAATATGTCCTTTTAAAAAGTCAGTAGTAGTATTGTGAGTTTTGCTCTTCCTAGCTGTTCTCATTACCTATTACTGCTCAACAATTTACCCCAACACGTAGCAGCTCAAAACCACATTTTATTTTGATTACAGCGTTGAGGGTCAAGAGTTCAGGAAGGCCTCCTTCAGGCAGTTTGTGCCTGGTGCTCATGGCATTAGCTAGGGTGGTTGGGACTGGATGACCTTTGTGCAAGACACTTCTTTACTGACTTGTCTGAGCCTTGGTATTTTTTGGCCTTTCTCTCTTTCCACATGGCATCTGTCTTATTCTTCAGAGTCTCTGTATGTGGCCTGGGGTTCTTGCAGCATGTCATCTTGGGAGAGTCAATTTTTTTACATGGTGGCTGGCTTCTCCAAAGTGAGCATTGCAAGAGAACTGGACAGAAGCTGCAAGGCTTGTGATCTAGCCCTGGAAGATATGCAGTGTCACTTCTGTCATATCCCATAGGTCAAAATAAGGCACAGACTTAGAACAGATTCCAGAGGAGGGAAAGTTGACTCTACATCTTAATGGGGATTGCAGCCAAGGATACAGGATAATCTTAATCTACAGCACTGATGCTCAAACTCTCGATCTTCCATAAAATCTCTAATCAACTTCTTTGAAGTAACTGCTTCCAAGAATGTAACTTTTATTGTAGTAGAAATAGCATGTGCTTTAGAGTAAAACCAGGGTTAAAGACCATTTTCCTCCTACTTTCTGTATAACTTTTTTTGTTTAACATATCTAAACCTTAGACTCCTTGTATAGAAATGTCGATGAAAACATTTTTAAGGAAAAGAAGAAAATAGGAAATGCTTCAAATGTGTGTCACGCAGTTCCTGGCTCAAAAATTCAATGAATTTCAGTTCTCCACTTCTTTTGTTGTGTTTTTTTCCTCAGATGAGTGGTTTTTTTCTAATAGAACTGACACCTACGGCTTGAAAACTCTTGCTACAAAGTATTCTGTATGCAACTTGCTGTTGAAGAAATCTTCCTAAAGCATTTCTTTAAAATGTTACTCATTTTAAAAAATATTTTATGAGATTGTGATGGTTAATTTTAGATACTGACTTGACTGGATTAAGGGTTACACTAATAGATGGTAAAGCATTATTTCTGGGTATATCTGTGAGGGTGTTTCTAGAGGAGATTGAGATTTGAATCAGTGGACTGAGTAGTGAAGATTTGCTGCCGTAACTGTGGTCAGGCACCATCCAATAATCTGAGGTCCTGAACAGAACAGAAAAGTAGAGGAAAAAAGACCTCCAACTTTTCCAGCCTTTGAACTCTGGGACTTGCACCAGGGGCACCCCTGAGGTCTCAGACGTTTGGCCTTTGACTGAGATATACTATTGGTTTTCTTGGCTGTGAGGCTTTCCTAACTTGGACTGAGCCATGCTACAGGATTCCCTGGGCCTCCAGCTTCCAGATGGCCTATTGTGGAGCTTCTTAGCCTTCATAATCATGTGAGCTGATTCCCCTAATAAATTCCATCTCGTGTATCTATCTATCTATCCATACTATTGCTTCTGCGTTTCTGGAGAACCCTGACTAATATAGACACTATATTGAAATCTAATAAAATGTAACCTGTCTGGACATTCAAGGTTCCTATAGTCTACCTCCAAGTTGTCTTTTATAGGCTTATATCTACTGCTACCTAGCATGAGCTGAGGACTACGTACTGTGCATTTAGTCCTCAATGAATAACCATTTCTCAAGCAGGTGCTAAGTTCCTAGGACTATTCTAGATTTCAGAGATATAAACATGCATAAAACTTGTCTTTCCCTCTACTACAAATGTATCTTATTTTCTCTGTTACTCGATATTCTGGCTACCTCTTCAGCTCAGTGTGGTTTCCATTTATAAGATATAATGAATGAATGTGGATGCTGAATACCTTTCCTGCTAGAATCTCCTCCTGCCTCTCAATTCTCCTGACCATCAACATCTCTGTGAATTCTTCACTTATGATTTCACTTTACATTTGCCATCTCTCCTTGTAACTTTTGCAACTCTATTTCCTGCAAACAAAACTGAAAACTGACACTGACTCTATTCTCCCAGTTAGCCTTCCAATCAATTTGTATTCAGACACTGCTTCAAGGGTAGTTCTTTCACCTAGTTCATTTTGTCTTCAAGAGGAGAATTCAGCTACTCTACTCTCTTCATCTCATAGGTACCTAAGAAAGGTTTAAATCTATGTCTTTTCTTTCTAGATGACCAAAAACAGAAATAATATTCCTTCTCTCCGTAAGCCATCAAAACTTTGGGTGCATATCTCATGTCGCTTATATTCAAACTAATTTTGACATCTTTTTGAACTCCTTGTAGCAAATGGGGTATTAAAATGCCCAAGTAATATTTGTAAAGTGAATAAATAAACCATCTTACTCACCCATATGAATTAAATAACATAAATTAATCATTTAGAAATCCTTTTTTATATTATTTTTAATTTTTAGTGTTCTATTTAGTTATTATTTGTGGACAATTGAAAATGATCCTAATCAATTTATACAATATAGCAAAGCTGTAGAAATTCAAAACAATTAGTAGTTAGCCGAGGAATTTTCTGTTCATTGACTTTTGCCTGCAAAAGGATTACAGTAGCTGTTTTAAAAGATACATAAAAAATATTTTGTAAAATATTTAAAAAGCTTATTATTAATCTTCTTGAACTTTTTCTTACTAAAGAAGTTCTATATTTGGTGAGTAAGTTCTTATCAACTTACTAAATCACCTACCTCTGTCCTCAACATTTTTTGTTATCCTGAATCTATCCAAGAATTCTTTAACGTTTAAGGTTATCTCTGTGGAAGAGAAAATATCTAAGGCCATTTCACACTCAGAAAGTTTTCTATCTTGATTAAATAAAGGATTAAATATTATTTCTAGGTGGTATGTGCTGGATGTGTGTGTACAAGTGTGTGTGGGTTTGGACGATTTCTAGGAAAATCTTAAACACTTGAATATGAGGTTAGGGGTTGAGTGGATACTTTGCTCAAATTATAGAAAACGTTTCTCCTAAGCATAATTCCATTTAAAAATTGACTAGACAAGGAAGAATAAAAATCTTTATTAATTATGGTCAATATATTTCATTGTTAGACTTAGGAACAATTTTTCAGGTTAATGGGCCTGTGCCTCTCCAATCGTACCATACAGGAAACTTTGTATTCTGCTTCACAGATTCTACCTTTACAGGTTTGAAGTAACTTGTAAAGTTGAGTGACTTTAAGGAAGTAGAGAATGTTATGGTAAAATCACTGCAACAGCAAAAATTCACTCTCATCTTTCTATTTCAAAACAGACTGTAAGGCCTAGGAAACACATAGTCAGAGTTATTATTTAGTTGTTCCTTTACACAATAATTTTTTGTTCATTCATTAAATATTTTTTGAAAGCCTATTTTGTAGGAGGCACTATATTAGCTCCTGTGGACATACAAAATGTATCCAACTTTTAAAAAGTTTACAGTTTAGTAGTAAAAAATTCTATGTCATATAGTCTATATTTGTTTTGAAGTGTAAGATATTTTAATTAGCATATTTGTACAACCATTAATCAACACATATTAACAATGATTCCTGCTTATGCTTGATATCCTAGCATAATTATTATAATATTCTCTTTTATTATCAAAAGTTTCCTGCTTTAGAGGATAAATTATATTAGTAGTTCTAGTTCTTACGTGTGGTCCAGGGATGTCTGTGGGTGTCTGAGATGTTTTCACAAGGTCAGCAAGATTAAAATTATTTTCATAATATATTATAAGATTGTTTTTCTTTTTCACTCTCATTTTCTTATGAGTGGAGTTTTCCAAAGGCTATGTGATGTGTGATATTGCAGTAGATTGAATGCACACGCCCATCTAAGAATCCAGCTGTCTTCAATTAAGCCAAATATTAAAGAGATTGCAAAACATAAAACAAAACCACTTCTTTCACTAATTTTTTGTTTGTTTTGGAAAATATATTTATTTTTCATTAAAATATGTTATTTATGTTAACACCTACTGGGTGTATTTTATTTATATTATTTTAAAATGAATTTATCAAAAAATATACATTTTAATGCCCAGTTTTAATGTCTAACAGGAAAAATATTCATAAATACAACCCATATAAACATAAGCCTTTGGGACCCTCAATAATACTTAAAAGTGTAAAATGCTTTTGAGATGAAAAGTCATGTTACCATAAAGTTTTTTTCCTTTTTTTTTTTCCTGAGCCATTTCAATTACCAGTTTGGGTTTACTTCAGTTTCTGTCTTTGGAGTCACATAATTTTACCTTTCCAGATTTGAACTGACTTTCTATCATTAATTCATACATTCAAGAAATACTGTGTGCCCAGTATTATGCTGAAAGCTGGAAATACTAAAGTGAATTAAATGGATTTTTTTATGT
Source organism: Galeopterus variegatus (assembly GCF_000696425.1). Classification (NCBI taxonomy): domain Eukaryota; kingdom Metazoa; phylum Chordata; class Mammalia; order Dermoptera; family Cynocephalidae; genus Galeopterus; species Galeopterus variegatus. Next base: position 228,559 of record NW_007726229.1, on the reverse strand, counting down.
TATATAGGAAAGAATTTTTAATCAAGTAATCATTAAAACTGTAAAATTCAACAGTGGCAAGCTCTGAAGGAAAGCTACATGATTTATGACTGCCTATGATAGTTTGATTTGACCTTAGAGGGAAGAATAGGAAACCTTCCCCTGGGAAATTACATTTGAACTGAAATATGAAGTACGCACAAGTGTTCATGTGATGATGAGTGGAAAGAGCATTAGGCAGAGAGGAAATTGCATACAGAAAGGCCCTGAGGAAAGGAGCATGGAGGAGGTAGGCATGAAAAACTCAGGTCAGTCTGGCGTGAAGACAGTGATAGTAGGGCGGATGGAATCAGGAGAAGAGATTCGAGTGAAGAGGTATGTGGGGACCAACCCATAAAAGCCTATATATGAACACCATGGAGTTTCGTCAATCTTCCCAGCAATGTGAAGTCATCAAAAAGTTTATGTAGAGAATGGTGTCACCAGAAGGTCTTTTTTTGATTCCATGATTTGATTTGTGGGTTTGCAAGTGAATTCAGCTGTGAAATGATGGGGTTTGAATCAGGGTAATAATTTACAAGAAATGGAAAAATATTTTGTTGATGCATAAGATATGGAGACAAATGAAAAACCCATGAATAGACTTCCTTTCATTAATTCATGCATTTAAGAAATATTTAAGAATTTAAGAAATTGATCGCACTAAGAAATTTCTGGACTATGCAATTGGCTGGATAGTGAAACATTTCATTTGTGAGTGGGGAGGAAGCACTGACCAGTAAAAGTCCAGAACTTCGGAGTAAACAAAAATTCTCTTGGTTCTGTCCCATATTGGCCTGCTATTCTATAGTGCAGAATGAAGTGGATAAGACTGTAAGCTTCAGGCTAAATGAGACCATCAGCACTATAACATCACTCTCAATAAAATGTGTGATTTTATCCTTCTGAATAAATCAAGCTCACACTGCTTTTGACATCCATTATTTTTTATATTTCTTGATTCACTTTTTTTCCCCATTCACTGTGGCTGAGCATACCAGGAATCAGAAGTTGTACATTTTCTTCTTCAGATCGGTTTTTACTGCCTTATTCACCTATTCCACAAGGATGAGTATCTAGAATGGAATATGTTACTTGAGGATCTCTTATTATATTTTTTTGTGTGTGTAGTGTTTATATAGATTTATAACAACATCAGGTTTCCTTGAGGAGTTGTGTGACAATGAAGAGGGTCAGGGACCAGGCCAGGACAATTGATTCAAATCACTGGAAAGAAATTTAAATCTGGGAAGAGATTTGAATCAACCCCCAGACAATTCCTATATACACTAAAGTCAGAGAAAACTGAGAAACAACCTGTAGAGAGGTGTTGGAATGTTGGTGCTGTGGATTATAGAATCCTGAATGAAGTGGCTACTCATACTTGAAACTTGGGGATAAAGTAGCCTTTGGAAGCTTCCAGAAATTTATTCTCTTTATGACTTAGTGACATTTTAAGGGTCAAGTTGTGGGGCACAGGAGGTGAGAGTAGCAGCTGCCTACAATAGGTCTATATCTGATTGGATTTGTGACTGAGAAACTGACTGTGATTGACTTTCTGAGGATTCCTGGATTCAAATTTGCCCTGTTCTTGTTTTTAAGAAAGAGATTTTACTTGGTGGCCCCAAGTAAACATCACTATCATCATAGATTCCTTTTTTCCCTTTTGTTATATGTAATAATCTGGTACTTTACTCTTCTGTGTGAGAATATAGCTCACACTGTTATCAGCTAGAATAATTATTCTGGTGAGACAGTTCAGCTGTGGCCAATGATACTTGAAGCAACTTGTTCATTTGTGTCAACAAATTTTAATTGATTGCATGTTGATAGTATGCAGAATATAAAAATCTTATTTCATAGGACATTCGCTATTTAACATTTATCTTATCCCCAAACTTTCCTTTTTAATTTTTAATATATGAATCATAAATTTCTGCACCTATTTGTTCCATTTTGGGTCTTATCTATAATTCAACAAAAACACATTAAACTATGTGGTATTGGAATATAAGGAAATTTACATACTTATTGATTTTAAAGTATGAAATGATAGGGCTTTTAAGTTGAAATATATTATGAGTGATGTAAATCTACTGAAAATTAGTCTCCTTAAAATTAAATTATGTGTTTACTGATTAGCATTGATTTATGTCTTCGTTCTTGATGTGACCAATACTTGAGAGGTATAATACCCCTTACTTTTCAATATTTCATAATCAGGACTCTTCATTCATCTCTGAGTTTTACTGTGCTCTCATTCTGAGTAGTGTTTATGATACTTTAGGTGATTTTTTCCATTGAAATCAATTTTCATATCACAAAAGTAAAAGAGGCAAGTGAGTTAGTGATCTGATTAAGGAGGTTTCTAAATCCACATTTTCTTCATTTGCTTGTGGTATTATCCATCTTAAAATTACTGAAATGTTATATAGACATGTAAAATAGTCAATAAGAGCATATATAATTTAATTATTTTCATTTAATAAATATCAGGCAAAGCAAGGTAGAGCTTTGTTATTCTCTTCAGTATTTTAGCTTTTCATATATACGTGCTGGCTTATAAGAAACAATTACCATGTTGAAGACTGACATTTTTTGCCTAGCTGTAAATTGATGTGATAGCATTTTCAGGAAAAAAGCACATGCACACACACAATTGTTAGCTGACTTTCCTTTGCAGTAAATGAAGCAAAGCATTATTTTAAGGGAAAGATGAAAGTAGCTACAAAGGCCATTTAGAGTCGAACTCCTCTGCATGAAGGCCAACCACCCCAAGCCTATCAATCACATATGACTACCAGCCAATCTTCGGAGGCTGTAATTTCTTTAGCAAAAGGTAAGGCAGTGCAGCCATCCCGGGCTTTGATGAAACTTTTATGAAGGGAAATTTATACTAGTTGTACCTGATGCTCAGTTGGGAGCTGATTAAATGATTTATATTTTGCCTGGTCAGAAAACCAGGCAGATTAAAAATTGTGCGATCCCTTTTAGAGCGCACATCCTTGTCTTCAGGTCATTGCAGTGAGAAATTGTCAGTGTGGTTCCAGGACAGCTCAGCAGTTCTTAGTTTTTCAAGGCAGGTCATTACCTATGTGGTTGGATGTATATTTTTAAGAGCAATGTTTTTGAAAGCTGACTTTCCCCTGTAATTTCAGCCTTGCCAAATAAGATGTTAATTTAGAGTTGTTTGGGGTTTCAAAAGTCAGGACATAAATTGAATTGACTTAGTATCTTCCCAAAGTCTTATCTTCCAATTTCAAGACACACTTAACTTCAAATTAGGATTTTAAACATACCGCTAGCGTTAACTTGTTCAAAAACTAGAGTGGAACTGAAACACACCAAAAGGGCAAATCTTGCAAAGCAAAGGCTGGACTGGTAGAATCTACCCAGGCAGGAAGAATCTGCTACATGTATGGGCTGAGGAGGAGTGATTGAGTCTAGACAGATAGGCCTGGACAATTCTTTCACATATTTCCCATTTCCTATTCTGATACATTTCTTTATTTATCAACATTGTGTTAGTTAGTCATTTAAATGTGCATCAGTAACAATGAAAATTTATGGGGCATTTACTTTATACAAAATATAGTAAGTTCAGAGATTTGGAGAAATAATTTGTAATAGGTCTCAGTGCAGATGGATGTATTTGAAGTGTCAGAGTATTTAAAAAATTTCTAAAACCATTAATTTACTCAATAGTAAATGACTAAAATACATTCAAATTTAAGCACACATGTTAAAATAGAGCAAAATGAAAAAAATTATAAACTTTTAAGATAAAATGAGAATTTAAATAAATTACTTACTACTAGATCTATCATGTGCATAAACTTATTCTTCTTAGCATTTGGTATATTTTATGCATCAAATATTTATTTGACCACTATTTGACTACTGTAATATGATTCTGATATACAATCAATGTCTCAACAGCCTTTTGCATTCTCTGTAGATTAGAGTGTGGGGTCAGTCAAACCAGCCAAGTGACAGGTTCAGGAGCCATGGAAAGTTGGTTTGGAAGTTGAAGACAGAGTCTAACGAATCCCTCTGGCTCCTCCCAGACATTTAAGAAGGTTGGAGGGGCTTAATTCATATTTTATTTTCTTTGTTGTTTGCTTGTTTTGCTCAACCAACCAAGACAGGTAGTGTTAGGCTCTGTTTGTCAACTAATATACACCTCACATCTTCCTACTTAGTACTGTGCTGTAGTAAGTGTTAAATTAATAGTGGTGATTTTGCAATCATATTAGATAGTATCTAAAGAATTTATATCTGGTGGCCACTTATGTCGTACCTGTCACATCTCAATTACTTCTCAGAGAAGAAAGTGAAGAACAAAATTAAATTCACTTTTAGCGGTAATTATTTGTCGAAATTACTTATGGAATTGAGCAGAAGCAGAGTCAGTGACTTAAAAGAAAGCTGCCTGTTTTGGTGTTGGACAACTCAGAAGAAACTGTGATGGCTCTGCTTGTTTACAATGTAGAGCTCTATATGCTGGAATAGAGGAATATATATACATTCATATCCTCATTTTCTGCAGTGTTAGCACAAATGTATTTGCCTTGAAAAAGTGAAGATAAATGAGCTCTCATGGTACAAGTTCTTGCTTGCCATGGCATGTCAACTTTAAGTGTTCTGTTAAGTATAAGAGCTAAGAAAGATGGGGAACATCTGGAAAGGGGATGATAGGGAGCCATCTGAATGCCTGCCATGTGGTACCAGTTACATTGTATACTGGTGTCCTTTTAAGGGGCACCATCAACATGCTTAGCCATAAAATTGAAATGGTGTGAATGTTATGCAAGAGTGCTAGAGGATGCCATATGAACTGACAGATATGCAAAAGATGTGTTCAAGAGGCTTAAAGAAGTGACTTTTAAAAACTATGTTTAGGGCCGGCCTGGTGGTGCACTTGGTAGAGTGCGGCGCTTGGGAGCGCGGCGGCCCTCCTGCCGAGGGTTTGGATCCCATATAGAGACCGGTCCGCTCACTGGTTGAGCACGGTGCGGGCGCGACGCCGAGGGTTGCGATCCCATTACCGGTCATGAAAAAAGACAAAAAGGAAAACAAACAAACAAAAAAAACTATGTTTAAGGGCCGGCCCCCGTGGCTCACTCGGGAGAGTGTGGCACTGGTAGCGCTAAGGCCATGGGTTCGGATCCTATATAGGGATGGCCAGTGGGCTCACTGGCTGAGCATGGTGCTGACAACACTGTGCTGAGGGTTGTGATCCCCTTACTGGTCAAAAACAAAACAAAAATAAAACTATGTTTAAGAAGTCTTCAGAATTTTTACATTTTTTACACTAACACTTTATAAGTTCAAATTTTATGTGAAAATAACTGTCATAAGCCATATGACATTAATAAATATTTTTATTTCTTTTTTCTCCAAACATAGTATACTGTAGACAAACATAGTATATTGTAGAGGTATAATGAAGAAAGAATTGGGAAAAGAACTCAGATGGCGTATATAGTTTATGCTTACCTAACATACCCACTTTTTTTTTTTTTGCATTGAAAATATATATACAAAATTGTGATGGTGTCTGGATGCAAGGTAGGAATAAGTTGACTCTGAATCCCAACATTTTACATATTGATAAAGGTATTCATAATCAATTAAATGATCACTCCTTTTCTCTTCTCGCTCCCCTCTCCCAGTCCCTATAACTAAATTCAAAGCAATATAAATGGTACATGCCTTTTGTAATTTAAATGATAAACACGGTCACAGAGGCATGTTTGGATTGTGCACTAGAGAATGTTTTAAATTAAATTATTCATGCATCAATTTTCAGAGAGTTGCTAAAGATAGCATTTTAACACTTCACAGGACTTTAAAGATATAAGAATATTTTTTTGTTTCTGTTGTTTAGAAATTATTGAACCAATTACTACCACTTATAACAGTTTATATGAAATAAGGATACTCTAGAGATAATTTTTACACATTGAAAACATCTCATTCGATGTAAAAAAATCAGAGCCTGAATTAGTAGGAAAAGAGTGTGGTTAACTAAGATTTGGCTGTGAATTTATGGAGTTTGTGATTAACAACTTCTCTTCTCTTTCATGTTGGAAATATTTATGGTCAAAATTCCAATCAGCTCTTGTTGTTGCTATTGCTTGGCATCATGTCTGGGTTTGTCTGTGTTGTTGCTCTTGATTCCTAGCCTAATTTTTAGTTCAATTTGTTATGCATATACACCACTGTAATGAAAACTGACATAATGGGTTTATTCAAAATTAAATGATTCAAGAACTTAATATAACCATGTAGGAAAATAAACATCCAAATGATGCAGCAGAGGAAAGACAAATTGTTTATGACTTAATTTATTTTGAAAGCTAAAAAAATTGTGCAGCATTTTGGGAAGAAGTAATTATTGCTTCTATATTTGTAGACAGTTTATAAAAAACATGACTATAGCTATAGCATTCTTATTAACACCTCTCATCTCCTTTACTTCCTTTTAGCTCTCTTTGTATTTTATTGCCTCTCCCATGAAAAGTATTAAGGCCGTGTAATGTGAAATGCTAAGTCGAACGTGAACCAAAGTTGCAATTTGGTATGATTACCTATTCAACATTTAAGTTTGCAGTTAGCTATCTCATGAATCCATGAAAATGACAATGGCAGTGACTCCTAGTTAAACATGCTTTTGTTAGGCATTTTATGGCACAAATAGTATACTGACTAGAGTGGTAGAGGTGGGCAGGTAAGAGCATGTGCTGGGTAGTTGGTGTAAGCGTGTGGGTGAACCATGTGAGGCTGGCTCCTCGAGTGTCTCCATAGTGATTGGTCTGTTGACATGCTTGAGGGAGGGAGGGACGCTCTGCCTGTGGGGTACACATTCATTTCCTCAGATTTCAAAGACGATAGTTGTGGCTAATATCTTTTCTCCTTCTTTGCTAGTGGGAGAGAAAAAAGGAGGTGGGCAGGCAGGAAGGAAGAAAGGAAGAGAAGAGGGAGAGAGAAAAGAAAGGTAGATTTAGGGCAATCTCCAAGGCAGAGTTTTTTCCTCCAAATCTATAAAATTCACACAATAGGTTTATATTAGATCCCTTCATTTCACTAAACTTTAATGAGTACCAATGTATATTAGAGAATGTTCTAGTAACTTTAATATGTAGCATTGTATAAAGTATGACATATTTTAGGAGTAGCAAACTTTTTCTAAGGGCTAGATGGCAAATGTTTTTGGTTTTGCAGGACATGCAGTCTCTGTCTCAACTGCATCTTTGTAATGCAAAAGCAGCAATAAAAAATAGTATACTAATAAACATGGCTGTGTTCAGATAAAACTTTATTTACAGAAACAGGCACAGGAGAATTTGTCCTACAGCCCACAGTTTGTCCACCCCTGATTATTCTATTTGATAGTGATCTGAAGTATTATCATACCCCTGGATAAAAGATGCCACATTACTTACTTTCAAATTTTTATGTCAACTGCCTATTTGTGGTTTTGTTTTGTTTGGGAGGTCTAGGTTAGGTTTTAATTATAAGTTGTATAATGGATTTTATGATGAGGAACTCCTTGTAAGATGACTCAATTTTGCCTTGGCCTCACCACTCATTTGTTATGTGATTCCTGTGGGTTCTTTATACATAAGTAACAATACCAGATCAGAGGCAAGAGTGTGCTTAATTACTCCAGTCGAGAGCACTGTAAACCTGGATTTGATGCATATGTGACAGCCCAAAGGGAAATGAGTGACTCTTCATTCTCCTAAGTCCAAATTCAAATGTTAAAATCTTTAATCTTCTTACTGCCCATATGGTAGATGAAAGTGAAAGAACAAAGTTCACGTTTAGGCACACCTTATACTAGTGGGCAAGGTCTGCTCTGTTGTCTTGCCCACTAGTATAAGTGAACCAGTGTTTTACAATCTTACTTGCCGAAAATTACACTTCTTTTTTGGGAAGAGCACACAAGAGATTGGTAAAAAGAAGCTTTATTGGTGGGAGAGTGGTAGCAGAAATTGTCTTCTCTTTCAAGGCCTACAATTTGATTTCCTATTGTAAAATTGACTCCCAAATATTCAATGGGAGCCCATCCAAGTTAACATGAATATAAAATGTTGATGCCTAGGACACAGAAATAAAAGAGCCTGTGAGAAATTACCAAGTGCATAGCACCATTGTAAATTTGAACTCCATTTCTTACAGAAGAGAAACAGAAATAAACAAATGGCTCCACACAGAAAGAGTCTGACTTCAAAAGGTGATTGAATGAAGTTGGCGTTACAGAAGAACAGTAATGTTGCTCAGATTTGATTATAAGATACAGTCTAAGATCTTGAAGTTCATATTGCTGACTAGTCGTATTAATAATAACCGAAAGAAAGGAGCAGCATTGATTGCTGAACTAATTGGATGTTGCTTGAAACTTGGCTATGCCAAGCCTGGCTCCTCTCAGAGAGAAAGACCAAGCACCAGCATAATAGGTTTACTATTCCCATTGGGTTATAAACAGAATCAATATGTACTAATGACTGCAGCAATAAATTTGGTCATACTTCATAGGGTAACATTCTGCACTTACCCAGTTGTTGGTTTGACATAGAGTAATAGACTTTACCCTTTTTAAGTTGTAAATGACTATGAAAATGCTGAGCCTAACAGTAAAATGCATTTGGGATGTTTTTAGGCTTGAGAAATATTGGTAATACTTCCACTAAGCATACTATTAAAATAAATAAATAGTATTTATTGCTTGGTTCCCAGCTGCAGCTGGATGAAAAGCAGTGGGAAAGGAGAAATAAGACATACATATTTATCAAATGCACAAGGCTCATGTTTACTTAATCCACTTACAAAGAGTTGCTTACACCAGAGAACAAAAAGAAAGCTTTCTGTTTACTTCTGAGGTTTATTTTGGTGAAAATGATATGGAAGGTGGTAGTGATAACTACAATTGTGGTAGTAATTGAAAAACTAATTGTCATAAAAGATTCCTCATTACTTTTGCCAATCATTTATTTGCTATTACTTTGTTATGCTTTCTTTGATTTAAGTGTTATCAAGGCTTCTAGATAATGTTTTGATTTACACGGTAAAGTGGAGAATTAGTTTCTTGGAATAAGGTAACACATCCAAACACATACATATACATATACACATATATGCATATACATATATGTTTGTCACTGTAAATTAGATTTATATGTGTGTGTGTATGTATACACAAAGACATTAAAATAGTATATTACATGTGATGTGTTTGACTGTCCTCATAGATACAATAAAATAAAGTAACTTTTAGGCTATATTTCATTATAATAAAAATTATCTCTCATGCACACAGACTTTTTTCAGGAAACTTGTGATTATCTTTGGTGAGAGACCCATTGATTTGTATGGATTTGAAATACTGCAGGAAAAATTACCTAATCATACATATATGATTGTGGAATGATGTGTGTATGTGTGGGTGCATAAGCCAATCTGTTACCTTTCTACAGTTTAAAGAAGGACTTTAAATCCTTTACTTTCCTTGGATGCATGCATAATATGAGTAGAAAAGAAAATTTGCATAGAAATAGGAAATAATAAAGAGAAGTCAGTTTAGAAATAAAATTGAACTTCAGTATTCTCTATCTCATCTTCCTCTTGAATAATTTTCATGCCCTTACTGTTTCTGTCACAAATTTAAAATGTGATAACATTTATCCTTGTATTATATCATGGACATATGTCATAACAACATTGTAAGATTCTTGAGGGCTTAGGAAAAGTTCTATTTTTAAAAGAATTCCCCCAATATCTGGCACAGTGCTAGGCACAGAAAAAATGTTTGATAAATTTTTTTGATAATAAAAATTCTACACTTCCTTTCAAATTTTTGAGAGATATATTTATTTCAAATAATATAATAATGTTTAACTTAATATGTTGCACTTTATTATGATTTGTTTTTAAAAAATAATATCAAAGGTGTATATTATGTAATGAAATGAACTACACGTAAGAACTCTGCATGTGTTGGTGTGGAGAAGTAAACTGAATTGCTTCTGTCCTCTGATAAACCTATTTTAAAACTTGTTCCAGTCATCTTTTTTAAAAAAATGAAGTCATTCCCATGAAATTCTAACCAGGCTATATGTTTTTATTAGGCACTAGAATGTCTACTGATATGACAAGCATCTGGTTACCTACAGATTCTGGCTTAACTGGGCAGAACACGTATTTTCTTCTATCCAAACCACTGATTACCTACCAAAGAATTATTTCATCATTCTGGTCACTGTGCATCTTAAACGAGGTTTTGCACTGAAGTGTTGATACTTACTCATTAGTACAGAGTCATTTGAAACTGAAATTGCAGGTGGAGAGGTGTCTGTATGAGGCGTTAAATGTTGACAGATAGTCTCCTGTAATGGGAAAGTGGTGTGAAGACAATGTGCTGCCAACTGAATTGGAAATGCGGATACTGAATTAATGGCTTAAAATGTAAAGTGTCTGAAGTGTTTAATTTCAGGAAATAATTGTACACACTCTTACGAATATCAGACTCTCATACCCACTCTTTGGAAATATTTCAGTAAACTGCATCTCGTCTAACATCAAAACTGTTTAAGTTTTTTATTTGTTTTAAAAGCAGAAGAATTACAAATTAGTAACTTAAGTGTCTAAACACATTAGCTATGTGTTCAATATCTTCCCACTCCCCTCAGAGTCTATATGCGTAAAAGAGACTTGGAGTGCTTTTACACAGATCGTGTGTGTGGCCTGCCTGTAAGCAACTTTGCGTATGTTTAGTAACATAGGATTGAACGCGGCAATCTCTATCAATATTCAAAATTAAGGCCTGGTTTCTAATATTCCAAGCTATTGAGGGCAGTTTGCCCATGGGTTATTTTAAGGCAGCACTGTCTCTTTCTGGTAAGACTTGATGAATAACTGAGACACTAGATAGGCTTCAAGAAAGTAGTTATACGTAATACCTGCATTAATTTTTCCTATTTTAGTTATATGTATGCGTACTTTATTTACAACTTAGAACATAATATACTCCATAATATACTTCATTTATTCTGACCCTGCTTCAGAACACCTAACAGAGTGCCATGGAAAGAATATTAGAACTGGAGATGAGATATCTGTATTTGAATTGGAGGTTTTCACTTTCTAGTTGTATAATCTTGGGAGACTTATTTAACTTCATCCGTGCAATTTTATTATCCCTAAATCTACAATAATAATATGCCCTTCACAAACTCGTAAAAAATTAAAGAAGAGAGTCTATGAAAAAGAGAATCAGCATTGTAACTATAATGCACAGCACAAATTAAAGATACTGATATTATTATTTACGCATAAAAGACAATAACTACCTGATAAATTACAAGTAGTTCTCAGTGGTCAGCAGAGTTCTGCATATTGTAAATCTCTGCTGACTTAACCATTTTCAGCATTGAGGGTAAAGTATGTAATGTCACTGTAACTTGATTATAGTGTAATATGGGCCCTACTTATTTGACACTCTAGTAAATGGCATTTCTATTTAACCTGGGGAAGAATGTCAGAGAACAAAGCCAGCTCTATGCCTACAGCAACTCCCAGCAATGAATTAATGGTATACCTATAGTACTAGCACACAGTCTATTTAAATTGGATAGATGGCTGCTTTTCCTACAACCCATCTGCCGCAGTACATAAAGGAATGTAATTCAGCTGAATAACATAAATCTCCCTCTGCTGAGATCCTTTGTTCAAGTCAGTTAGTTTTCGTACTTGAGGCTGGCTGTTAGACAACTCAATCTATCACTCATGTTTATTCATATCATAATGCTATCTATGCTTTCTTTAAAATCTCAATGTGAAAATTAGTCCTTTATATCATACATTTCTGTAATAAGAGAAATAATTTATTTGCCTTGGACATTTCTACCATGATATACAATTTAGAGAGGCTTCTAATAAAAGTTTTTCAGGATTATGAAATTGCCATGGCAGTGTCACTCAATTAAGACTAAAGACATTTTTTGGTTTATTTGTATATTTTTAAATGACGATGCAATTTTCTACCAACAAAAAACAAAACTTCCTACTTACATCATACATAGAAATCTAGTGGTACACTTCTTCCAAATTAAATTTCTTATAACTCTCATACTACGCGGAGTAAGAAATTGTATGGAAATGTAGTTACTGTACATTCAGAATCTACCTATTTCCTTCTTGGTTTATGATTTTTCATATCATGAGTATCCACCTGTGAAACAGGACAGCCTAGGGAAGTTTACATAGGGCATCATGATATGGCAGAATAAGTCAATTTCAAATCTTAGATAAGCTCCTCACTAGGCATGAGCCTGATTCAAGTTATCCACTTTCTTTATCAATCAGCTAATGGGTGGTAAAGCTTAAATGAACTAAAGTATATTAACCATCCAATACTTAGTAGGCACTCAATTAAACTAATAAATTTTTTTCACAAAGCCTGTGGACATGAAAGAATCAGGAAAGAAGTTTGTAGTGATTTGGGGTGTCAACAAGAAGGCAATTGTTTTAGGAGGTGATAATATTAGAAAGCATTAATAGAAATGAAGGATATCATTCTCTAAAGTAGACTTTGATCTAAAGATTTATTTTATATAGCAAGGGAATCTTATTTTTGAAGTTTAATACATAATCTTGCACCTTAATTTGATAATCTAAAAAATGATTAGATTTAACACCAAATCTATCTCAATGTGTCGTTTCTCTAACTTCAGTTCACTAGAAAATTGCCAGCCTTTCCTTAGTAGAATACTATACATCTTTTAACCATAATGGGCTTGTCAGGTTGGGGCTTTCTGAGGAAACCCATGGGTAAACTGAGTATCATGAATCCAGAATATTTTCCTTCCCATATACAATTACTTTTCAACTTTTATGCATGCCTGAAATAATATGCTTTTGCTATCTTTTGGCTTTCTAAAATGAAAGACCACTGGCTCAAATAAGAAGATCCCTAAAAGCTATAGAGCAGTAAAAATTAATGACTATGCTCCATTTACTCAACAAGAAACAGAAATAAGACATGATTATCAACTGCCAATCTGGACAGCTGGAGACATTCTGAAAATTGGTTAGAGCTATGGTGAGTCTGTTTCTGAAAGACACTTAGAAATCATTCAGTGATTTTTTTAAAGTTAATTTACATCTTTTGCTGAGGTGGAGGTGATGTTAATCACTTCTCAGTTATATTTTCCTGATAGTTATTCCCAACACACCCATCCCTTAACTCTAATCCTTACTAAACACTATAGAGTAGAAATAATTCCTATTAGTCCTACACTCAGAAGTGTCACTCATGGACCACTTTATCCATCATATTTTCAAGCCCTCAAGTTTTCTGGATTGTATATTTGCCTGACTTAGCGGACAGAAGTAAATTGAAACTGTTGGGGAAGATTTATAAGAAGGTACTCTGGAGAAACAGACTAGTTGACTTGGATCTTAATGCAAAAGGCAAGGAATAACAGAAATGGCCTCTAATTGTCCAGGACAACATGATGAATTATGATGACAGAGTCCACATGGAATGATTCTTCTTTTCTAACCTGTCTTCTGGACTATGCTATTTTAGATGAACTTGTGCCACCAGCCATGTATCATATTAATGCCTTTGCATTACCAATGATTGTGTTGGCTAGACATCAATTTCAAAACCAATTTTGTATTCATCACTCATCTCGATAGGAAATAAAACACATCACTTCAATTTTAGTAAGTGAGATTCAAGAGTAACAGGAATTGACTGGCATGCCTTTATTTTCTTTCCATATTAAATGATAAAGGGAAAGAAAGCTGGGATAGAAAAAGAAAACAAGAGTTGTACTTTGTTCAATGACCTGTTAGTGGTTTGTGTGCTGCCAAAGTAAACTTTATATTTATTCAAATAATTAAGTTGCAAATGATAATTCCATGAAGGAAAGGCAATTTACTTCATAATATCTATATATATAAAACCATGTAACATAGTGAACCAGGTAGTGTGAACAGAATAGGGTTCCATCAAAGAGAAGACAGACAAACTGAAAATCCACAACATTTTTTGGACTCATTAAAGGACAGAAGTCACAGAGAAAACTGCCTCAACAAAATCTACAAAGATAGTCACATTGAGAGAGAGACAGTACCTGAGATCTGCTTAGATGGAGCAGAAGCCACCGGAAGCAACAGCAGTAGGGCAACTTCCCTAATAACCCGAGTGAATTTCTGGAAGCTAAGCATCCACGAGACTGAGAGTGAGAAACTTCTGGGGGCTAAAATCACAGGAGTCTCCACACTTTCAGATTTTCTTTCCAGGAACTTCATCAAACTTTCACAGTGAAGATCCAAGAAAAATGCCCTGAAGTCCCTGGCAGACATAGGGAAAGAGTAGTGAAAGTATAATCCTCCTATATTATTCTTCATAACAAAGGCTAACTCTTCACAGAGAAAGACTTCTCATCAGGCACTGCTGAAACATTTTCCTACCTGGGTTCCTTCAGCCTTCCTGTCACACCTAAGGGGTTGAGGGAAACAGAAACATAGTCACAGGGTGATAGATCAGGAACACTGTACCCAGGGAAGGGAGCTAGGAGTGAGAAAGGACACTAGAAATGGGGGGAAGGAGGAAGGGGATTTGGGGAATGATAGGTCAGGTAATGGGCATAAAGAAAAATCATGATTTGTAATAATGAATATGCTTATAATAAAAAATAAAAATTAACAAAAAAGGAATAAAACTACATTCCCGGAGGAGGGACAGAAACATTTCTGAAGTGTGGAATACCCTCAAGACACAGGCCTACTTAAAGATGAGACTTAATTAGGAGATCTTTGAATGCCTTTCCTCCTCCACACCCTCTGACCATATCAGTGAGTCTACAGTATCTCTTCAGTGGATTACAACTAAAAGAGCTGCAAGACACAGACTCTCTCTGAATAGTATAAAGGGAAGCTCCAAAGTCAAGAGGGAAAACAAAAACAAGGACACAAAAGGAATTTGGAGCTTCTGGTACCTGTAACTACAATAATCGTTAAACACAGCCCAACTCCTAGCTAAATTAATGCAGATTCTCTCACAAAAAGCTTATTTCCTCAGTATATTTTATTCTATACAGCATGTGCTACTCTGAACGAAAAGATAAAACAAATACCAATTGCAAGAAAAAACATTCTGAGGAGACAAAGAGAGTATTAGTGAACTTGAAGATAAGTCAATAGAAACTTCCTAAAGTAAAATGTAAAAAAAAAAGAAATTTTAAAAAAGAACACAACTGTGAAGAAATGTAAAACTGTGTAGCAAACTCATAACTGGAACACCAGAAGAAAAAGAAAGAAAGAATGGAGCAAAAGAAATATTTGAAGAAATAATGGCTGAGAACTTTTCCAAAATTAATGAGAGACACCAAAACACAGATCCAGGTTGCTCAGAGAACACCAAGAAACATAAAATACAAACAAAATAAAACAAGCAGGTAAAAAAGAACACCTAGACATATCACATTCAAATTACATACAATCAAAGACAAAAAAAAAATATCTAGAAGGAAACTAGAAGAAAAAGATACCTTACCTACAAACAACAATGATTAAGGATTCTGACTTTCATCAGAAACCTTGAAAGCAGGAAGAATGGAATGAAAGGGATAGAGGAGTAGCCAAAGCCAATAAAAATGAGTCCTTATTTGATGAAAAAGGCACACATTTAATGTATTTTTTTAACATCTAAAAAACTGATATAATATTGTAAGACAATATCCATAGTAAACTAACTAAATAGTTGTTTATCATCTGAAAAGTTACAAGAAAATATTCATTCACTTTTTTGTGACATTAAGTTAAATATATATTTACCTAGTATATTGTATTTATAAAATATTTTTCTCATATTTTAATTTATTTTATTAATCTGGTGACCATATATTAGGAAATATAGAAATAATCACCTTTTTAAGTTTTTATCCATTTGTTCGATACCATGCTAC
This sequence comes from Galeopterus variegatus, assembly GCF_000696425.1. NCBI lineage: Eukaryota > Metazoa > Chordata > Mammalia > Dermoptera > Cynocephalidae > Galeopterus > Galeopterus variegatus. The sequence goes on along the minus strand of NW_007726229.1, from coordinate 212,558 downwards.
CCCAAACCTGAGTGTGAGGATGTTATGACTAAAAATGACTTAAAGAAATGAGCACATATTTATGCAATACTAGGCTGTTTATAAAGCTCTTATATACATCATCTCACTGATTCTTTACAACAATTCAGTGAAACTATTCTTATCCACTATAATATTAGTCACTATTATTATTCCTGTTTCCTAAATTAAAAAAACAAACAATTCATGTAACTTATTCAAGATCACAAATAATATGTTGGAGTTGGAATTCAAATTCAGAAATCCTCAGGCCCAAAGAGTTGCTTAACAAAGCTCAAATCTGTATAAAGAATAATTATGTGAACTAATTATTAATTGGAACAGTTTTAGCGGGCTTGCCACATGTACTAAGATAAAAAAGTATCTATCTGAGAACCAAAGTGTCAGCAGGTAAGAGTCTCTACAGTACAGGAATGCTTGCTTAGCATGTAAGTTTTTCTGCAAGTTTTTGTGTATATACAGCTGGCTATCTCCTTGTCAATCACTCTCCATAGACACACCTCAGGAGTTGAAAATGAGACATCTTCTGGGAAACGCTGCTTTGTATTATATAAATTCAGTTTACTATCAGGGTAGACCTTTTGAATAAGAGTAAAATAATGCTTTAATCACCGATGAGCTACAATTAGAAGGAGATTGGAAATTCAGAAGAAAAGAAGCAGGCAGAGAAGTTTAGATTTGATAAGTTTTAAGAGATACTTTTTTTTAAAATGAATAGTTAATATATGAAGAAGCAATAATAAAGTCACTATCAAAGAAAATCAAAGAACGTTAAATAAGTTCTAAAACTGTTTTGTTGAGCTATTCTTAGAAAACTTATTTTAAGAAAGGAAAACAGAAAGAAGAGTAGATCAGACAACCAGTATGTGATGGGAACCACAGCCTAACCGGATAAAAAAGTCAGAAACCACATAATTGCAGGCTATTCTGGAAGAAACGATATATTCAAGTTAACTCTTCTCTGAAAATAACTGTGAAAATATGCTGGATATTCAGAAAAAAAATGATTTAAAAATGCCAAAGGATTGCAATTCATTAAAGGCAAAGGCAGAAAGTCACACCCAACCACCTACGGCCCTTAAAAGAACTATAACAGCAACACTTTCTAATGGGCTCGGTTGCAGAGAAATCCTGCTTATGAGGAAGGAATAGAACTAGCAAGTTAGTCAAGAAATAGACATGTGTTAAATTCTCCAAGATTTTGTATGTAGACCTAATATTTTCACAGTAGACAGTAATCATCCCACTCAGAAAAAAATGAGTGATATATACATATCAATACTTCTCATATTCAAATGGTTTTCTTTTGAATAGAAAATCAATAGGTAGAAATATAAAAGGCTGCTTCTACTTCATGCCAAAAATGGTATGATTTAATAAACTGGTAAAAAAAAATCAGTGAAGTTAAAAGGTGTAGTGTGGTCATAGTTAGGTAATATAAAGCTGAGATTATTAGCTGGGTTTATGTGACATGGAAGAAACTCTCTCAAAAAATGCTATTCTTTAAACTAACAAAAAATGTAATAATAATATTGGAAAAAAGATCAATCTAACTATGGAAATAGCAGAAATATGCAAATGCATTACATAATTTTAGTTTGTACATATCTAAAGGGAAAATGGGGATATCTCAAAAATCCACCATTAAAAAGAAGTTGTATTTTGTTTTGTTCTGTTTTGTTTGCTTGAAAAAGCTATTCTTATGGCTTTTATGAACATAAAAATTAACATCTGCATGTTATTAAGGAGTTCACAAAGTGCTTTGCTCTACTCTGTTACTTAATCCTCACTATAGTCCTGGGAGGCTCATATGAAGAGACTTCATGCCTCAGAGACATTAGACAACTTTCTCAATATGACACAGAAGATAAAGAATGGAATTCAGCAAAATCAATACAAAAATCAATATCCTTCTTATTTGCCAATAATGCAATAGCTGAAGAAAAAAACCAAGAAAGTAATCCCATTCACAACAGCTACCAAACAAAACAAAACAAAACAAAAAAACACCTAGGAGTAAATTTAGCCAAGGAGCTGAAAAACGTCTACAATGAAAACTATATTGGTGAAAAAAATTGAAGAGGACACAAGTAAATGAAATGTTATCCCATGTTCATGGGTCAGAAGAATTAACATCATCAAAATGTCCACATTACCCAAAGCAATCTACACATTCAAGGCAATCTCTATCAAAATACCAATGACATTCTTCACAGAAATAGAAAAAATGATCTTAACATTTGTATGGGGTCAAAAAAGACCCCATATTTAGCTAAAGCAATCTTGAACAAAAAAAGGACAAAGTTGGAGGCATCACTCTCCCTGACTTCAAAGTATACTATAAACCTGTACTAACCAAAACAGCATGGTTCTGTCATTAAAAACAGACAAATAGAGATCCCTGAAATAAAACCACACATTTACAGCTTACTGATTTTCCACAAAGTTGCAAAAAATATACAATGGGAAAAGGACAGCCTCTTCAACAAATGGTGATGGGAAAACTGGATATCCACATGCAGAAGATGAAACTAGACCCCTATCTCTCACCATACACAAAAATCAACTCAAAATGAATCAAAGACCTAAATTTAAGAACCCAAACTATGAAACTACTAGAAAGAAAACAGGGAAAACGCTATACATAATGTGAGTAGGCAGTGCGTTTTTGAGTGAGGCTACAAAGGCACAGGCAACTAAAGCAAAAATACATAAATTGGACTGCATAAAACTAAAAAGCTTCTGTTCAGCAAGGGACACTAGCAACAAGGTGAAGAAGTAACCTACAGAATGGGAGAAAATGTTTGCAGACTACACACTAGACCAGGAGGTAATATCCAGAATATATAAGAAACTGTAACAACTCAACAGAAAAAATAAAAAACAAAAACAACTGAAAAATGGGCAAAGGGCCTAAGGACCTGAACAGACATTTTTCAAAAGAAGACATACAAATGGCCAACAAACACTTGAAAAAATGCTCAACTTCACTAATCATCAGGGAAATGCAAATTAAAACCACAGTGAGATGTCATCTCACTCCAATTAGAATGGCTATAATCAAAAGACAAAAGATAACAAATGCTGGTAAGGATGCAGAAAAAAAGGAACTCTACTACATTGCTGGTGAGAGTGTAAATAGGTACATCCACCGTGGAAAACAGCATGGATGTTCCTCAGAGAACTAAAAATAGATCTACTCTAAGACCCTGCTATCCCACTACTGGGTATATACCCAAAGGAAACAAAATCAGTATATCAAAAAGACACCTGCACTCCCATATTCATCACAGCACTATACACAATAGCCAGGAGATGGAATCAACCTAAATGCCCATCAACAGATGAATGGATAAAAAAACTGTGGCATGTATACGCAATGGAATACTACTCAGCTTTTAGAAAAACTGATATACTATCATTTGCAGCACCATGTAAGGAACTGGAAACCATCATATTGAGTGAAGTAAGTCAGGCACAGAAAGACAAATACTGCACGGTATCACTCATATGTAGAATCTAAAAAAAAAAATAATAAGCGGTTCTCATAGAAGTAGAGTAGAATAATGATTACCAGAGGTTGGGGGAGGCAGGGAGGAAAAGTGGTGAACTAATGGGTATAAAACTATGCTGTCTACCCTAAGCAAATCATTGTGCAGTGTATGGATGTGTTGAAACAATATAATGCATCCCACAAATATGTAGTAAATGTTATAATATTTTGAAAAAAAATTGAATTGAGATTTGAATTTAGGTTCATTTGTTTAATTCTAATTCTGCTTCTTTCACACCAATACACCTAATGCCCAATGGCTTTATGTTGTTTACAAATTAGTCAGATTTACTCAGCCTGTGATACTAAGCCATCTTCAAACCTCTCCCATCTATTCTTCAACCTAATCTCCCATAAATTTTTTATGTGCGTACTCTGCATCAGTCATTTGGTTTTGCTTTTTAGTATCTCATGATTATTCTCTGCATCCATTTAAAATAATTACTTACTTAATTAATTAATTGTAAATTTAAAGTAGCCATTAAGGCTAATGAGCTAGCCTAGCTCAATTTTTTTTCCAGATTCTTCTCCAGTATTACTTGAAGTACAACAGCATATATGTATTTTCTTATTGCTCTTCTCTGTGTTACATTTCCAGATACCCCACACACAGAATTATATGAAAACCAACTATATACTTGGGCTATATGATGGGACAGTCTTATTCTATTTGTTAAAAATAAATAAATAAATAAAGCACAGTGCAGTCTAACTCCATTTAAGAAAAAATAGGAAAATTATTGCTGCATATATCTGCATAAAATCCTCTTCATAATTTTTAAACATTTAAAATTAAGACTCATGCAAATATAAAATTAATGTGTACTGAATATTTTATTCAACTTTTTAATTGATGGGGAAACAAGTAAGATGTTAAAACCAGATCAAATTAGAATTTTAGTAAGGATGTTTATGTTCTCTACCGTATTAAATTTATTTTTACAGCTAAGAATAGGAGACAACAAAAATTTAATCAATGGTGCATATCCCTTAACAATCAGTTAATATCCAGAAGGTCCACTAGAAAATGCATGCCAAGCACTCCACCCAGTACACATCTTAACCATCATGAAAAATAGTACAAAAACTAGGACTCACATTTCCATGTTCAAACAACTGCCTTCATTTGATCCCCAGAACAGTAGATATTTACTCGTTCTGTATTAGCACAATTGTAAGGTTATGGTTTCTCCAGAACAAAAGGGAGTTGATCGCAAAGGTAATTTCAAGACTGATGCATCTTAGGAAGCCGATATTGGCCACAAATTTTAAATAACAATTTTTTGTTTTGTCTTTACTAGTTTGAGAAATCTTAGTTCTATTTTTAGCCCAAACTATGGATTTTACCTGGGTATACTGTAAAAGAAACTGAGAAGATTTTCTTTTCTTTTTTTTAAAATTGACAACAGACTATAGGTGATGTATGGTGCCAATGGAGGTAGAGCGTAAAACATAGACTGATTTATGTCATGTCTTTGTAACCTAGTTCAATATTCCATCATAGCTACTATCCATAATACATTTATTTTGCTATTATAAACAGTGAAATAATCATATTTCATCATATCTATTATTAATAATATAATATTGTACTATTAGAAACAGTGAAATAAGAAATAAACTACATATGTAATTACAGGGAAAAAAGACAATATTCTGGTTTTGTGGAAACTGAAATTGAAATTGTAATTTTCATTAAATTAGAAACTAAAATTAATTGGAGATTAATCTTTTCCTTTTCCTCACAAAAGTTAAGTTTGTAGAAAACAACTTGCTTAAAACTGTCATTAGTAAATTGTAATGATAGGCAATATGTTTTTCTGGTATTCTTTTCACATTTTAGAAAGCATTTAATTTTGTTGTTTGCCTTTACATTTATATTTCAGCAGAATATTACTAACCATAAGTCTATGATTTATTTTATCATCAGTGCATGATCTTTATTCTCTCGAAATGCTAAATAATATAATCTTTTGCAGCTCTGCTCACATAAAAGCATGTCTTCATGACTGCTGCATATGAAATGCAATTTAAGAATATTTCAGGTCAGGTTTCCATGTATAAGTCAGAGTCAAATTCTATAAATTTGGGGGGTATGTGTGTGTATAATCAGTTGAATCTAGATATTCATTTATGTTCTCTAAAGTTGTTGTGAGTACTAAATTAGCAAGTACTAAACTATTGTTACTGGGGGAATGTATGTGTGTATGTGTGTATGTGTGTATTCAAAAGGGAAAACAAGGTTTGGGTGACCTACCTGAGGCTGCCTCACTTACATGTGTCAAAGCTGGGATTCAAACCCTTCAACCTGCCCCAGAGCAGGAGCTTGCTCTGTGCAGCGCTGCACTGCCCCTGCTGTCTTCATCCTCTGGTCATCACTGTATATGACAAGAAAGAAAATGGCTTTGTTGTACTTGATCCTCAGATGGGAACATGCTCATCAGGCGACTCAGAATTTTCCAGTTCTGAGCGTGTTAGGGAATAACCTGAAAGCACTGTGAGTACTGATTTTGGTTTACAAATGAATTTTAGTGACTGGAAGAATTCACAAAATTAGAATCCACGAATAATGAGGACCGATGGTACATATGCAAATTTTACTTATTTAAATTATCATCACTGTGAAATGTTTTCATGAAAATGCAACCTCAGTGGTCCAAATCTATACGGCCTTTGTGTAATAAATGTTCACAATTGTTTTACGAAGCATGATAATCTATTTGATTGCATCACTCTTGCTTCTGTAGACATGATTTCAGCTTTTTTCTTAATTACACTTTTAAAAAGACATTCATTTGTTAAATCTAGTATTCAGAGTAATATACAAAGCACATTTAGTGAATCAGAATTTTAGTTATTTCTTTGACCTCTCATTGATTTGTGATATAGTATTTGATAATCCTTATTAAGTTATCCCATTATTTATATAAATTACCAGAATGAAAATAATTGCAAAGCACTTAGGAACTTATTAAGTGTAAGTACTTGCTTTATACATTGATAATTTTATTTTATAGCATAAAATATAGATCTGTTGTAAATGTTACTAAAACCAGAAAAAGAATGTTTTAAGCTTTCCTTTAGGTTTCCTGCCACGTACCTTTTCTCAGGAATTTAAAAATAAGTATGTGATTCTCACATTCTGCTTATAAAATATATAGAAACATGGAAAAACATGTACATATATGCATTCATATTTTTATAAATCCTATTGTCCATTATTATTTCCAAATAGGATTTTAAAATGTGAATGTCCATTCCATTTTTATGAAAATTTGCTATGGCTTTGCCATATTTCATGTAGAAATAAAAGCAAAAGATCTAACACGTGTAGTAGCACATATCATCCATATCTACAAAAGTTAATTTGAAAGATTTCATTCTCCAAAAGCTTATGAATTGCTCTGTTGGATTGTTAAGCTCTGAAATGAGAATAGGCTAATCTTTTTTTAGGTGTTATCCTTCTCTTTTGCCATATATATCATTATTTTCTTTTAGATCTTTTAACTTAGCTTTCAGGATTATCAGTACCGTAGGCTGAAGGGCTAAACTGAGAAGAAAATAAATTAAGCAGCACATAAAATACTGTTTTTTCAGCCATGTTATATTATTTTGATATCTTAAGTAGTGTGTTTAGATGAGCATTATAGAACATAGATAAAACAGTAGCTTTCATTGAAATAATGAATTATAGATAATAGTATTCCATTTTTGGCAGTGGAGCAGAGTAGATTCCCTGACTGTCCCAATGAAAAAGATTAAAATAACACATAAAATATAAAATACGTCTTTTAAAATACATTGCTGAGTTGATAAGAAAATAAAGCCTACTTAGAAGTGAAATCCAAGTAAAAACATAACCTCTTTAGGAAACCCTCATGTGGCTATTGGTTGAGTTGATGAGATGCACTAGTGATACAGAAGTGGATGATTTGATAGATGAGAGGGCCACGTCATAATGCAGCTTAACTATATTCCCTGCTCTTTTTGATGCTCAGTGTATCTCTTCCAACTTACAGTGGCTTGTGACTGAGGCTACCCAACTTTATGATTTGGTGGTAGATCTAACAGAACCCACTTTATGATGGACATCTCTGGACACTTGGTATTCAATGATGAGATATTTTATCTATACTAGGAGGCCTGTAGCATGCCAGGAGTTGTTATTTGAGTGGTGTGTATTTCTCCACTGCAGAAACTGCAGGTCTACATTGCAATTGTCTTATTAGTGCTTGTTATAAACTCTACAGGATGTCTTTTGCAACCACAGATACCTCTAATATCATAGGTCTTGTGGTGTACTTAGGCTCAGGTGGAAGAGTGCTTTTTACCAAAACCTAGACCCATTGCAAAGTCCTTTCCTACTCTCGTTCCACTTAAACATGCTGCATTTCACATCACTAGGTAAATGGGTCAAAGTAGTATTCCCAAGTGTGTGATATACCTCTAGAACCCAAGAATTCAACCAGGCCTTGTGATTTTTTCTTATCAGTGAAAGGCACAGGATGCAATGACTTTTCCTTTACTTTGTCAAGTGGATTAGTCCATTTCTGTTGCTTATAACAAAATACATGGAACTGGGTAATTTATAAGAAAATGAAATTTATTGCTTACAGTTTTGAAGATTACCTCCATATAATCCTTTCTTCCCAATTTATATCCTATTGTATTCCTATATTTTTGTTCCATATGTATATTTTAAAACCTGAAATAAATAATTGTTTTACACAGTCAATATTTATTTAGATGTATTCATGTCCACTATTTTTTTTTTATTTTCAGCACTTAGAGATTTAGACTTTGCTAACGTTAATATGGTTAAGTTAATCATTAAGAATTAAAAATAGATTGCATAACATTCAATTCAGTAGATAAACATAAGTGGAAAAAGTAATTAATTTAAATAAGAGAAAAGGAAGAATATAGAAAAGATGAAAGAAATTGAAGTCACAAAATTAGATGATGGAAAATAGTTCCAGAATATTATTTCAAATATAAAATGGCTTAACTCTTTATTAGAAAGAAAAAGACTATCAGAATACATTAAAATGCTGTTTATTTGAAATCACAAGACTACAGAAAGACTGAAAGTAAAAAGATAGTAAAAAGATATGCAAAGTAAATGTTAAACAATGAAAAACTTGTGTAAATATATTTTAGGCAAAATGGACTTCAAAGCAAAACACAATAAGCATAAAAGGCATAAAGAAGTCTCCAGATAATGATAAAATGTTGAATTCACCAGATAAAAAATGATTATAAACTATATCCACCTAATAATAAAGTTTCAAAAATATTTAAAGCAAATACTGGCAGAGCTACAGCTACAGGATAAGTTTATACATCTAGTCTTACTTTGGTGATTTTTAATTACACTGTATAAATAACTAACAGATGAAGAAGATAATAAATTTTAAGGATAGAAGATTTGATCAATACAATCAACAAATGTGATTTAATAGATGAATATTTAATGCTGAAGCAACAACTGTGAAATATGAAGAGTCTTCAAAGTTCGTGAAAAATGAGTATTATGAAAAAACTATGTATGGATTGCAAAAAGTTTTTACACCAAAATAAATTCATATTAACTTGTTTTAACATGTCTGAACAGGATCTAGCTTGAGGCAGTAAGAAAGACGAGACATCAGCTTGCAAAGTACCCCTATCAGAGCAACATGAATTCTGTTAAAACTGAAGGACGACGATCGTCAAATTTATGGTGAAGCTTGGGTAGAAGAATGGTGAAATCACTTATGCTTTACAAAAGGTTTGTGGGGACAATGCCCAAAGAAATCAGCAGTTTACAAATGGATAACTCGTTTTAAGAAGGGAGGAGACAATGCTGAAGATGAAGCCTGTAGTGGCAAACCATCCACACCAATTTGTGAGAAAAAATTTGTTTGTGCCCTAATTTAAGAGGACTGACTATTGACAGCAGAAACAATAGCCAACACCACAAACATTTCAACTGATTTAGCTTATACAGTCGTGAAAGAAAAATTAAAGTTGAATAAACTTTCCACTCTACGGATGCCAAAACTGCACCCAGATTGGGTGCAGAAGAGAAGAGAGCTGTCAGTGGAAATTTTAAGCAAGTGGGATCAAGATCCTAAGGCATTTCTTCAAAGAATCATAATGGGAGAAGAAATATGGCCTTACCAGCACAAACAATCCTGAAGACAAAGCACAATCACGGCAATGGCTACCAAAAGACACAAGTGGTTCTGTCAAAGCAAAAGTGAACTAGTCAAGAGCAAAGGTCATGGCAAAAGTTTTTTGGAGATGCTCAAGACATTTTGCTTGTTATCTTTCTACTTTGGAGGGCCAAAGTACAACAACATCTGCTTTTTATAAGAGTGTTTTGAGAATATCAGCCAAAGCTTTAGCAGAAAAAATTCACAGAAAAGATTTAGCAAACAGTCTTCCTCCACCACAACAACGATCCTGCTCATTCCTCTCACCAAACAAGGGCAATTTTGGAAGAGTTTTGATGGGAAATCATGATGCATCCACCTTACAGTCCTGATTTGGTTAATTCTGACTTCTTTTTGTGTCTTAACCTAAAAAATCTATAAAAAACACCCATTTTTCTTCAGTTAATAATGTAAAATTGACATGATTAAATTCCCATGACACTCAGTTCTTTAGAGATGGACTAAATGTCTGGTATCATCACTTACAAAAGTGTCTTGAACTTGATGGAGCTTATGTTGAGAAATTGTTTGTAGTTTTTATTTATCTCTTTTAATTCCATTTTTCCACAAACTTTTTGAAGTCCCTTTGTATGTATTATTTTCAAGGACACAGAAGCTTCGTAAAGATTGGTATGTACTGAGCAATAAAACAAATTTCAAAACATTTTTAAAGAGTCTATTTAAAAAAAAACCTTTCATAAAGTGTTCAAATTAGAAATTCATAATGAAGAGCTGTTTAGAAAAACACCATGTGTCAGGAAATAGATAACTTATAGGCCAAGGAAAAAAATTCTAAAACGAAAATTAAATGAACTATTAAAACAAAACAACACATAGCAACACAGGTTGCGTAATTTCCTCTGAACATCATGTGAATGAAAATTTTAAGCATTAAGTGCATCTATTAGGAAAAACGTAAGGTGAAATACATAAAGCAGGCATCAATTTAAAAAGTCAAAGAAATAAAATTATAAACACAAACGTTATGGAAGAAGGGAAAAATGAAGTAGAAATACAGTAAAATACAAAACATACAGTGGAGAACACTGATAAAAGTATTTGCTTTTAAAAGATACTATTCTCTGGAAAGTTTGATCACAGAGAAGCAAAGAAGGCACAAAAATGTTAAGAATGAGAAAGTGAAGATAACTAGAGATACGATAGTTTATAAAAATATAGGGGTATTCAAAATGTTTATGGAAATATTAATATTACCTTTTAATTCTATTTTTCCACAAACTTTTTGAGGTACCCTTGTATGAGTCATTAAAAAATTAATTGCAATAATTTTAAATCTTAAGGTGTTCAAGAAATATAAAACCTATTATAATAATTTTATAACAATAAATAATAATCTTATAATTCTATAACAATTTCTCCTATTACAATTAAATATTGTATCTGAGTTGTAAAATATTCCTATAACAATTAAAATATTAAACATTAGTTTAAGATTTTAAAACTAAAATCTCCCTAAGTCCATGTAGTTTCCTTAGGAACATCTACCAAAATATTCAAGAACAAGTAATGATAATTTTAAATGCTTTGTTTCAGAGAGAAAGAAAGAGGGGATACTTCCCAGCTCACTTTTGTAATGTTAACACAACCTTGATAACAAAACCTAGCAAGGACTTGCAGATAAATAAAATTCAGGCTAATCTTAGATATGAACCTAGAATCAAAACTTCAAAACAGTGTCAGCAAATAAAATTTAGCAATGTATAAAATGAATGAAGTATTCTTTAGGAAAAAAAATTCTCTAGAAAACATCCATTAGAAATAATTTGGCATCATATAGTAATTTTGAAGACCCAATTATCCTATGACTCAGTGTTGGGAAAATAGAATAGTTTGGTCAGGGCACTCACCTTAGGTCCATTTGGGTGTGGTTCAGCATTCTTTGTAAGCAGATTGTGTGTGTGTGTGTGTGTAGTTAGTGTGCATGTGTGCCAATGTATCCTTTTAGTTTTGTTGCTATTCTTGTGTTCTTAGAGAGAGAGAGAGAGAGAGAGAGGACTTTTAGTGAAGCAGGCGGGTGGGTGTCTGCCTTGGGCATCTGCCCTGCGCAGCCATGCTTTCCAACCTATGGCTCCAAGGACCTTTTGGCCAGTTACCTAGCTCATAGGCCTGTGTTTAAGGGGCTGGGGACCCAGCCTATCATGTGAAGTGTTTGTGACCCAGTCTGTGAACAGGATTGAGGGGTCCGTGGGCTCCAGACCCAGCCTTAGCTCAGTCAGTCAGTCAGTCAATGCAGGATTACCAGCAGGTAAAAGAGCCTGACAACTAGCGTGGTCGCCCACCTTTACAATTGACATTACAAACAGGATAAAGAGCTCTACAACTGGCATATCAACAGGATTCCAGACATTAGCAGTAGCGCCACACTCAGCAATTTCACTCCTAGATTTGCATGCTAAAAACTATTGTCCATGGGTGCCCTGAAACATATAAAAGATGTCAGAGCAACATTGTTTGTGATAGCAAAAAGCAAAACAAAACAAAACAAAAAAACAAAAGTAAATCACCCAACTTCACAGATCAAATCCATCAATGAATGGAAAGATAATAGAAAGGATACATTACTTGCCCTGTATTCATAAGATGGAATAATACCTAGCAATATAAGAAAGAACAATTCCATTTGTTTTACCAACACATAAACAAAGATGTCTCTCTGGGACATAAAGTTGAGTCCAAAAACAGCTATGGAATGATAGATACAGTACAATCTCATTATATAAAGTTCAAAAAAATGCAGAACTAAACAGTATGACTTTAGAGATACAAACATATCTAGTATATTAAGAAAGAAAAGTAAGCATATAATAAATACAAAATTTAGAAGAGTAGTCACAGGTAAGTAGAGAAGGTTACACAGAGATTCAAAGTCAGGATAATTTTGTTTCTAAATTGGGATACAGGTTGGTTAATTTTCATGTATTATTTTTTATACCTTAAATATACTCCATAAATATTTGTATATACTCAATATTTTATAATAATAAAATGAAAACAAGTGTGCTAGAAGTTTCTAGGCTGGTTGTTCAGTCTTTATTAACAGAGGCATAACAATATGTTATTTATGCAGGACATATTCAAAGATTTATCTTCTCAGTAATGTGTTAAATTAGAACTGTGACATTAGAGACATAGAATAATGCATTGCCATTTCTCCTCTTGTTTAGAATTGGGACTAAATCAGAAGATAAATTAGTTCTGTGGTCTCTCTTTAGACTTGTGCTAGGTAAAATTAGTTTCTTTTACCAACACATTGTCAGTCACCATACTGACTTTAGATTCATGATTATGCTGTTTCCTCTCACTGCTGCAATAATAGCAGAAAGACAACAGGAATGTTAATGCTTAACTGTCTCTAATGGAAGAAAATTTACTGCTTTAACTTCTTACTAACTTGGAATGTCTCGCAATTAGCCCCCTCTTTTATACTAGTATAAATACAGAGATGAAAATGAAACCTGGTATTCTAAACAATCATTTTTCCATCTTTTCTCTCTACCTTTGAAAAATTATTAAAATAAAATGTGTTTACTTTCAGAATTCGAGAAAACACGTAATGTACAAGGAATTAGAAGAAAAAGCTTGGAATACAACATTTTTGATAAACTTCCTTTAGTTTTCTCTGTGTAAAAATATTGTCATGTTGGAAACATTTTCTATTCTGTTTTTCTTTTCCACTTGATTCTTCTCGTGTCATTAATTCTTCAAATACATGATTTTTAATCACTGCGTAATATTTCCTATGTGAATGATTTATAATTAATTTCTAATCTACTGATGGACATAGAAATTGAATCCAATGTTTTGCTATTATTTAAATTCTGCACGTGAGTCTTTGTATAGTGATTGTTTTGTGCAACAGAACAAAATACTAACTTAGGAGTGTTCCTAAGTCATCTGTCCTGCTCCGGAAAAGAAATTCTAGCTCTAGTTGCTCAATTTATTTCATTATTTTCCTTGACTCTTTCCCCTCTCCCTAAGGTCCTGGTTTAACAGATCCATTCTTTTTTTATTTTGTTGGTGCAGAATTTGGGGGCCACAGAGGACACGTTGAGGGACATGATGACCCTGGAATAGTATACTGAGAGGAGTGTTCCTGGAGTGTTGAAGAAGGCAGCTTTCCCTTTCAGAGTAAGGGAGTAGATAGAAAAGAGGGAGAATTTTAAGAAATATTAAACTGGTCTAAGATAAGTAACTCTATAAGAGTATTATAAAAATAAAAGAAATTGTTTTGTTTTGAAATCATTTCCTGTTTGCAGACTGGTGCTGTTTTGGCTGTGACATTTTTCTGAAACTGAAATATGTGGGTCTTGGTTTCATAAGCTTTACACACCAATAAGGAAAAAGATCACTGTCCTCTTATTTCCTATCAAAATTCCTTTAGTTAAACTAATTCCTGTATTACTCATATCATATGACAATGGAATATTATAATTTTGCAAAAAAGTTTGTAAACTTTATGGTTGGAAAATTGTATCTTTTTTTATTTTGCATTTTACCACATTGTTGATGTTGGATATTTTCCGTAATTTTCTTCATCTCAACTGTTATTTGAATGATTTGATCTTCATCATTGTTGATTCACTGGGTGTGAAGTTATTTCTTTAATTAATTTGTCTATCTCAGTATTTATTAAGAATATGTTAACTTTTATATTTGTTTTGGTTTTCTCCTTCACCTATGGTATTTGCTTTTAATTGTATTAATTAGCCTGAAATTGTATTAATTGTGTTAAAATTTTATGTAGTCAAACCGATTGACCATTGTCCTTTATCAATTAACCTATTTTATTCTCAGAAAGACATTGCCTATTTTGAGAGTTCAACAAATGCTCACTTACAGGTTTTAATATTTATATTAATTGCATTTGTTTAGTTCACTTAAAATTTATTTGGGGATAAGGTATGAAGAAAGAATTTAATATTTTCTAAGTAGTTAGCCAATTGTTCCAATTCAATATATTTGAAAAATCAAACTCTTTTTAAATCTTATTAGTGTTGCTACATTTATTATATGCACAATTACTAATATATTAGACTACCTACTCAATGCTATTAATCTTATATCTAGCACAACTTTCTTGATAATTTTAAATTTAGGGGTTTTCTAATATATAAGAAAAAAATCTCATTAATCATCCTTTTCAAAGAATGTCTTTGCTATTCCTTTCTTTTCATATAACCTTTAGAATCACTTGGCCAAGTTCTAAAAAATCCCCATTGAAAATGGATTAGAACTAAATTAAATTTCTAAATTAATTAGGAAAGTATTTTCTTTCCATTGATGAAATATTTTAAATACTCCAATAAAAGTTTGGAATTTACTTTGTTCACTTATTCAGTAAGTGTATCTTTTTGCTAAATATCACTGTGATGGGCATATTGGATGTAGTGAGGAATTGACAAACCTCTGTACTCCAAGCCCTTTGTGATAAACGTCTTGTGTCCATGAGGTGACACAAACAAGGCAGAATAAATATATTTGGTTGATGGTATCAGAAAAATAAGTTATTCCATACACTGAAAACATAAACTAGTTGACTGTGTGGCTCAGACATGTTTAAAGCTTCAGCAAGACTAATCCATAGAAATATTTTAGAATAAGTATTTTAGATAATTATTGCATATTGAAAATACAGATTCTAATTTTTGAAAATTTTGGTCACAAGATACCTTGAATCTAAGACAAGGTAACCTATTTGTTATGATGTGTCCTGTAGATGGTAGGCATTCTATGCATGTATCTGGGTTTGAATTGATTATAAATAAAGAAGAAAATAATACATAAGCTATCTTCTTTTCATGAATAGAAAATCAGTTTTCTGCTAGTATGTTATCTATTTTGTTTCATATCACTGCTTCATTCTATACAAACTACTTTTTTGGTCTGGAAAAAAACTAAGTTGATAAAAAAAAGAAAGAAAAGAAAAGATAATCACTCACAGAGTAGATTCCGTTTTATCTTTTGGATAGAATGATATTATCACCATGTCTGGGAATAATTTTAGACTTTCTTCATAGAATGTAATTTTTTGAAAATGTAGCCTCCAATTGAAACGTTTCTGATGGCCATGTACATGTTTCTATGTAATTTTGGTAGCTTCCATTATTTCTGTGAGGATACTTGAAAAACAATTTCTTTAAAGTTTTCATTTCTTTTGAGTTGCTTGATTGATTTTTGTAGATTCTTTAGTGTCAGAAAGATAAAAATCACAAACAATTGTTTGCCTTTTCTGGGTTTGCTAAAATTATTTTTATCAGCAATGCCATGGAATCCAATTGTGGCACTGTGTTTATTATTTGTTCCCAAATAAAGTTCTCTTCAATATAAATTCTCATCTTTAGGTACCTTATTATTGTTATTGAAAACAATCATTTAAAATACATGATCCTCTCTGAGTCAGATAAAACATTTTTGCCATACATCATTGACAAAGAAATTGAAAAAAAAAGAAGTTTTTGTCAAAGCACTGGAGCAAAGCTTCAGTTGAGTATTTCTTGTTACTGCTCTACTTACTAATCTATGGTTAATGGAAAAAATCTGTTTCTATTACTCTATTAGCAGCTGTATTTCTCTTTAACTTCTTCCACATTTTCTTCCCTACAAACATCATTACTAAATTTGGGGAGAATCACCTATTTTTTTCCTGGACAATACTGAGACCTAATGATCATATAATGATTTAGAGTTCATAAAATGCTTTTCACAAACAAGATGTCAGTTGGTTTTGTGATATTATGATATTTGTGGAACAGGGTGTTACATTTCTTTGCACGAATAAGAAAAAGACTACAATGATAAGTGTCTTCAGTTGAATGCAATTTTACTTTTATGCTCAGGGAAATTTTATGCTCAGGGAATAATGCAAAACAATTTTCTCATAAGCCTGTTTTGTCCTTGAAGTAATATTTTGTCTTTGAAACAATATTTGCTTGTTACCCTAGTGTGGCCTCTAATCACTACTTGCATTTTTGGCTTCTGTAACTTGCTTACCTGCCTAGACCACATGAATGCTGAGAAAGTGAAACCTAAAACCTGGAAAAGTTTGCCTATATAAGCCCTGCAAGACCTAAACTCAGGGTCCAGATTTCTGAGCATTAGCTTGTCTGGGACACCGGAGTAATAAATACCTGACTCTCCAACCCTCTGAGTGTTGGTCGCTTCTTGCCGAGTCTGTTTCCATAACAAAATAAAAGAAGGATATTATTGAGTAGAGGTTAGAGAGACATGGGGCAAAAGTGGCTAGCAAGAGGCTTATGCCAGGAGAAAGCTTCAGGGTATAACAGTAAAAATTGCTAAAGTAATACAAAACAAACTGTACCTTTTCAATTATATAATAGAGAAAATAATAACTGAAACATTTGCTTGTGGCTAGTTTATGATTTTAGCTTCAATAAATACACATTCCAAAGGGCATATTATTTTAATAAACGTGTTTTTCAAATCAATTTGCATTTTATGAAGACCATAAATGATTAACTAGTAAATGAGAAAATTATGGTTCTGTGCTATTCAATTTATAATAATAATCATCATAAGGAATACAAAATGCAGAAAAATATAAAAATAATATGAAAATAACAGTATTTTCACCAATGTAAATTTAAAACAATTTTTTTATATATTTGCCTCATCTTTGGTGAGGCATATGTATGACAGTATTTCAGATAAGGTTGATGATGACCCTTCAGATGACAAATGACATCATCTCCAGTCATATTTTTCTTTCTTCTTCCCCCAAAACTATAAAAACATTTGGTATGTGTGTAATAGTATAGTATATAGCACTGTTTTCTTATAGTCTTAACATTTTACGTAAATTATATTAGCATTATGCATAATATTCTGCTATAGTTACTCGTTTTTTATTAAAGAAGTATCTGTTGAATACATATTATGTGACAGGTACATTTGGAGGTGAATGAATAAGTACAAATTTCTGCTCTCAATGCACTTATATTTTAGAATGACAGAGAAAGAGAAAAATAAACAAACATGTATTATATCAAAAGGTGAATCTATGAATAAAAAATAAAGCAGTTAGGGAATGGAGTGCACCAAGTGGAAATGTGATTATTTATTTGAATCTTTTTTTTTCTTAGTTGAGCTAAAGGTTTGTTGATTTTATGTTTTCAAAAAGCCAACTCTTAGCTTTTTTGATCTTTTTGATTATTTTTCTAGTCTCTTTGTTTATTTCTGCTCTAATCTTTACTATTTTTTTCATTCTTCTAACTGTGGGCTTAGTTTCTTTTTTGTTTTTCTAGTTCCTTGAGGTGTAACATTAGGTTGTTTATTTGGAATCTTTCCTCTTTTTTTGTTGTAGATATTTATTCTATAAACATCCTTCTTAGAACTGCTTTTATTGTATCTCATTTGTTTTGGTATGTTGTGTCCATTTTCCTTTGTGTTGAGATATTTTAAAAATTCCCTTTTAATTTCTTTATTGACCCATTGATTACACCTTTGTTACTTTTAATTGCTTTTTTTGTATATGTGTGAATTAACTGGTATGTTACCTCCATATCTATAGAGTTATGTTTTTTTATTTCTATGTTTTGGTTTTTTAAATTTCTGAATACCAATTCTTTGTTGTTTTGTAGTTAGTTTCTTCTACAAGTCTCTTAGAATATTCACTTATTTATTGTTCATTTATTTGTTCAATTAGTTTTAAATAAAATAAACAAATTGAGTTAGTAAAATTTAATAATAATTTATCCTAAGGTCATATGTTTTGCATCTTGTTTAAGAAATAGCATCTGAACCCACTATCATATAGATAGTTTTGCTTTAAGTGTTTACTCTTTCAGAAATTTATTTTTGTCTGAGTGCACTCAGGTATCTTATATTTTTTCTACATGGCAATCTACTTGTATCAAAAATATTTATTAAATAATCTGATTATCATACCATATTTCAGATTTTCATATTAGCATTAATCTGGGTTTGATCTATTTTTTCCATCTTTTTGTCTTTTTGTGTGTCAATACAGCATTCTTTTGTTTTTTATTCTTTATTGATGTTGGAGGTAGGGTCCAGGGGGCTGGTAGTTGGCCTTAACCCACCCTGTCCTCTTACCACGTTCTTGACTCTGCCATAGGAAAGAATTCAAGAGCAGAGTCACAGTAGAAATTCAGAACAGGTTAATACAACAAATAAGAGATACAGATTTCACAGAGAGAGTGTGTCCTAGCTTCAGAGACTGAGCAGGACCCATACCAAGTTGAACACAAAAGCAAAAAATACATACTTAAAGTTCAGTACAGAGTGCAGGCTGGCTCAAGAGAATGAGCAGCTTCCTGATGAAAGTAAGTTTCATACAAAAAGAAATACACACTGCACAGGCAGAGTAGGGCTGGCTCCAGGAGAATGAGCAACAGCCCCACTTTCTGCTGGGATTCAGCTTTTATAGTTTTTCCATCTAATGAATATTTAATTAAGGGGGTGGCTCTCAGTTATGTAACATAGTCTTGCACATACTCAGTTGGTCTCTTCTTGGAGTATGTTCATTGGTCAAATCCTATCACATGCACCAGGCATACTCAAGAATATTCTGTGCTCTCTAGCACCTCTAGTGGAAGGTCATTCAGAGGGTAAACTCCACTTTACTGTGCATGCCCTGATGCTAGGGTTATATTACTCTCCTCTACTAAGCGTGCTCAGCCACTTGATTTGCAAAAGCCAGCCCCTTGTAGTCTCATTTCCCCCTTGTTGGTGCTGAAAATTGGTCTAACTAGCAACAGTAACTTTCTTCTGGGGAGGGCCTAAAGGAGGAGCCAGAAACCTAGGGAAATGGCTTGAAACCCAGAGGTGTGTCCCGAAACCCAAGCCCGGGGAAACTGAGCACCTCTATCTCACTATTACTTTTTAACAAGGTAAAAAATTATTATAAAATATGCACATATAAATTACCACAAAAGTATTACATGTCAGGTGATAAAGACTTAAAATTATTCTTTTAAAAATTGTTTGGTGAGAAAATTGTCCAATTCACATATTATCTATACTTCTCAAGATTTCTCTACTCCTTTCCTCCACCATTATCTCAAATATTTCTGTTATTAAATGTAGAATTTGCTTGGAGTTGTTATTTACAGATCATCACCATTATTTTAATTTCATAGTTTAAAAATAAGCCTTGATAGCTGGAAGGGATATTCTCCCACCTTACTTTTTTCTTTTACTTTTAGATTTTTTTAAAAAATATATTTTTGGTGTCATTACTCAGCTACATGAATTTTAGTATTAGTCTTTCAAATTCTATAGAAAAAAATTATTCTAGGATTTTTCATTAACATTGAATGGAATTTATAGATTTATTTTGAGAAAAATTGCCATTATTAATACTGAATTTATTATGTTTTACCTATAAACATAGTTTATCTCTACTTACTCAATTTGTTTTTCATATTTTTTATCAACATTTTTGAAATGGACTGAAGGTGTGTGTCCCCCCATAATTCATATGTTAAAATCCTCATCCCAATATTGTGGTATTTGCAGTGATGTCCTTTGGGAGGTAATTAGGTCAGGAAGGTACAATCCTCATGAATGGGATTCATGCACTTATAAGAAGAGGTCAGGGAGCTACATAACTCTCTTTCCACAATGGGAGGTTACAGCAAGAACATGGCTATTTATAAACCAGGAAGAAAATCAAACAGAGGGCCCTTACCAAGAACACAATCCTTCTCTTACTCTGATCTCAGACTTCCAGTCTCCAGAACTGTGAGAAATAAGTATCTGCTTGCTTGTCGTAGGAGTCAAGGAGTTGTAGTTGTTATATCTTCTTCGGTTTTGGTAATGGGCCACAATAATCAACCACATTGTATATCGACAAAATAAAAATTAAAATAAATAAATAAATAAATAAAATAATAATAATAAAAAAAGAAATAAGTATCTGTTGTTTTAGACACCAGTTTATGCTATTTTACTGTAGGAGTTTAAACTAAGACAATTTTATAATTTTCTACATTTTTTACATATTTCTTTTTCTTGTTCTTATGTCTTTCGAGTTTCAAGTTTATTGTTTTTTTATTACATTTTCTATTATTTATTGATTTTTGCATATTTTAGGATGTTTAGAATTGTGTTGACTGAAATACTGTTGGAGATTATTCAAGTAAAATATACTAACTAAAGACTAGCATAGTATAGTGATTAAGAACACAAATACTGGAGCCAGATCACCTGAGTTCGAATTTTAATTCTATACCTTACTAGTTCTTGGAACTTGGACAAGTTACTAGTTACTTAACCACTTTTTTGCCTCGGCTTTCTCCTCTATCTGTATATGGGGCTAATAACAGTACCTACTTTAAAGGGTTATTTGGAGCAGTAAGCAAATTAATATATGTAAAGCCTATTAAACATTTCTTACATAAATGCCATATAAGTAATAGCTATTGTAATAGCTATAATTATTATTTTCATGGCTGTCAAAGATTATAAATGCAAATTTTTGCTTAATTTTCTTTCATCACCTTACAAAATATAAATTCTGTTTCCAGGGTAATGATAGCGATATTGGAGAAGTTAGAACATGGAAATCTGTCTTAATGATCATGGATGATGAAATATAAGCATTAAGGAAATCACCTGAAAATATTGAATAAAGTCTTCTAAAACCATTTAAAATTACCGGAGTATTTAATCCCACTAAATTTATGATGTCTATTATTTATATCCCCAATTAATTTATATTCGTATGTTACCTTTGATTTTTCCATCTATATGATAATCCAATCAATGGTGTGTTGATTCTTTCCTTAGAATGTCTTCTTAGCCTTTCCCCTCATTTACTACCTTCCACTAACACAAGGACTTTATAATCTCTTGCAAGGATAATTCTAAGAGCCTCTTAGAACCTGCCTTTAGTCTCTTTTACTGTCGATAACCAAACATTGAACTCATGCAATCAGATTTATGCTCATTATTTTTCATAACTCCCATTACACTATTATTTTTATGTACCTAAAATATAGATTTGGTCATATCATTGCCCATGTGAGAAAACTTCAATGAGCTTCCATTCCTTCAGGTCAAAACTCAAAATTAATGGTGACATCGTACTTGTACAGTATTATCTTATATCATTACCTCCCTTACCCTTTACTTCTCAACTCCATTTGCCTCTTTCTTTCCTAAGAAATTTTACGTATCCACGTCTTTGACTATGATATTATATCTGAGATAATTCTTCTCTCACTTTTCTACCACCCTTCTAGTGTACTATGCTACGTAGACTGCTCAACCAGGACAATGAACTTATCTTTTATGATTTAGTTTATACGTAATTTCCTGTCAACTTTTCCTTTTCTTTGTCATAATTATGAAGTTTCTGCTCTGTGTTTATTGAAACTCCTCATTCTATATATTTGATAAACAGGTGTATGCCATTTTCCCACAAGAACCCAGAATCCCCAATCACCTACTATGTGGGATATTTACTTTGGAGTTACATGGACTTAACATCTTAATCATTTACCTATGGCATACATGTCCAGCATAAAATAATTACTATGGGATCTTTTAAAAAATATTTGATTTTAAAAAAATCATTAAAAAAATATAAAAATAAAGTATTTGATTATCTAACTGGGATAGATTGCTGATTCTAGACCCAAGGCCATATTTTTATCTCATGACATATTAAAAATTAATTCATACTTTTATTAAAAGACAACTTATTTAGTAACATTTTCTTTCTTGGGCTGCTAAAACGGTTGTCCCATTATTACTACTAGTCTTACTCTGATTTTTCATGTTTGTGCCAAAACTTTCCTTATGAGACCAATGTGTTTTAAACGTTTTAAAAGTATTTCTGAATTGAAAGAAAACTTCAAGTTATATTTCCTCAACTAATTCCCTTTTCATATTTCTGTTTCAATCTCCTCAAAATTGAGTACTAGGACCATGTATATTATTATTAGTTCAGCCATATGAAAAAATATGTGATTGATTCACAAGCCCCTCGATTTTGGAGACACACCTTAAAGTGAAGAGCTGACATTTTGGTTCCAAATCTGGTTTACCGTGATAACTCTAGCTCCAACCTGAATCCTAGAAAGGGATCTTTGTTTCTTCTGAGAACTCATCATTAGAAACAGTACTAAAATAAATTTTTCTATATCATCTCTTCCCATTGCTTGCATGTCTATTCATAACTAAGCACTCACCTTATAACTTGAGGTGTCTTAATTAGAAGTGTTACAGGACAAACTGCTGAGAAACCAAGCATCACTCGGAGGGTTGGAGAACTCAAAGATTTATTACACTGGTGGGCCCAGAAGAGTTCACACTCCGAAGTCTAAGCCCCGACTCCGGGCTAGCAAAGGGTTATATAGGTTACATTCTTCCAGGGTTTTAGGTTTCATTGTCTCAGAATCCACACAGTGGGGTCTAAGCTGATACAAAAGTCAGTTACTGTTACAAAAGCAAAACAAAAAGCAAAAATACAGGTGCAGGTTTAAGTTTTTCTGGGCTTGTCCATATCATTTCCCCCTTTGATGCTCTCTTCTAATTCTTTAAGTGAGCATTATATTCAGGGTCTTTTTGCCATCGATAGGGGTATGGGGTAGTGGTGACAATAAGGGGCACACGGGGGCATCACTGGGGAAGCCAGGGCATGGGTCAGGAGTCATACTGGGGCCCATCACTGAGTGGTCCCAAATGAAGCCTATCTGGGGACTTTCTAGCTAAGACCCACAAGGGAAAGAGATAATGTGGTACACACAGCAGAAAATTAAAACAAAGGCAAGGACTGCCAATCCCAAAAAACACAGTCCAACAAATTCTGCAGGAGCGCACCCCCTCGCTGGAGATCCTCAAGCTTCAGCCATGCATTGACTGGTCAGCTTCTGGAGTGACCAGGGCAGGGCTGCTGTTTGGTCGCCTCTGGAGTCGGACCTTGAATGGGTTTGTAGGGTCAGTCTTTATGGTCCAGGGCATTGTGTCACCTGGTGTGGCTGCCTTTTTGACCCATGTGTGGTGGATCCAGGGCACGAGACCTGCAACTTTAATAGCTGTGGTAGAAGTTAGAACAACCATGTGGAGGCCTGTCCAGAAAGGCTGGAGAGGCCTCTTTTTCCACTTTTACCCAGACCATATCCCCAGGCTGATGGGGGTGTGTCCAGTTCCCTAAAGGGATAGGGGTCTGCTCTAGTACTTCCCTTGTGATCTGATAGATTTTTCTAGAGTTTGCAATTGTTGGGATAACCCTAGTTCTCCTAGGTGTTGGGGGTTTCCCTTTAGTTTGACTACAATTGGGTGTGGCCTCCCATATATGATTTCATAGGGGGAATAACCCAAAGGCCCTGGCACGCATTGGGCCTGGAGTAAGGCTAAGGGTAGCATGTCTACCCAAGACAGCTTTGTTTCCTGGCATAGCTTAGCTAGAGTGGCCTTGAGGGTCCGATTCATGTGTTCAACTTTCCCTAAGCTTTGTGGCCTGTATGCCACATGGAGTTTCCACCTGATTCCTGGTATCTTGGCCAAAGTCTGAACAATTTTTGACACAAAGGCCAGCCTGTTGTCAGATCCTATAGTTAGTGGCACCCATGCCTTGGTACTTCCTTTAGGAGGGCCCTGGCTACTTCCCGTGCTTGTTTGATAGAGGTTGGCAGAGTCTCAACCCACCCAGTGAAGAAGCAGATTTAAACTAGAAGGTACTTACAGCCTCCGCATCATTTATTTCCGTGAAGTTTACTACTAAGTCCTCGAATGGTGCAGTCCTGGTTGTTTGTACACCCGGAGGCAGCTTGGGTTTTTGTCCAGCATTGTTCTGGGCACATGTTGGACATCAGTAACTGATCTGGGCACACAGCAAAGGGAGTCTGGTTATAAAGTACTATTGGCTTAGTGCAGCTTCAAGAGTTGTTTTTCCCCAATGGGTCTCTTCCCAATAAGGGAACTGGGCAGTCCGGCATGTCACCAGCTTTTAGCCCACGGAGGAGAGCCTCTCGGTATCATCAGAGTTTGTTTCTTCCTTCTTCATCATTGAAATCCCATGCCTGGGTGTCAGGGGCTGCATTTCTGGTCCATATCTCAGGGTCTAGGGTACTTGTTCTTGGAGCCATTGTCGTGACCCCATCAGGATGTGTCATTGCTCCTCGGTGCTGCAAAGTGTTGGAATAGAAGAGAGGGTGCCCCGGCTGGATGCTGCCATCAGGGTTGATCTGTTGTGGGCCTCTGGTCTCCCGAAGGGGCATCTGAAGGGCTGGAGGTTGCTGTGTGGAGCCGAGGCATCTTCCCACCAGCTCAGGACTCATTGGGGAAGAGAGAGCAAGCAGCGTTCATGGGGGTGATGGGACTGTCTGGCAGTGGATGGTGTTGGTGAATGGTGGGGCCAGGTGGTGCAGAAGGGGCATATGACAAGGGCAGTGGCTTATCATCTGTGGCCCCTTGGTAAATAGGCTTTGGGTCTCTCATGTGCCCTCGGTCTAGGAGCAAGCACGCTGCTAAGACCCTACACTGTCCTTTGTTTATGCAGAATTTGACCCATGGGGGCATGGTTTGGGCAATTTGCATCCAGGAATCAATGTAAGGGAATTGATCTGGGTGGCCAGAGTCCCCTGTCACTACCCCACATACAGCGTTAATGGTCAGGAGGGAGAGAGTTCCCTCTGACGGCCATCCCATGTTGAAAGTGGGTCATCGAGTTCTCAAAGGGTTTGGAGCGTCCTGGGAGTCATCTTGATCCCATAGATGCCTGAGTACCCTTCTTGAAGTTTTTGAGGAAGGGGATCAGAGGAACAGATTGTGGGGAAGTTGGGGATGGGGGGGCAGTCAGTCTAGATGCAGAAAGGGGCAAGTTGCTTCTGTGAGGATGCAAAGAAGTCTCTACAATTGGGTGTCAAGGTACCCTTCACCCAGGGCCTCGAAAAAGTGCCTACTGTGTCACCTGGGCAGCAAGAGGTTCCCACTACTGGCCTCCCATGTCGCCCTACCTGCAGCAGTTATGCGGACAGATAAGAGTGGGGTGCTCCTCCTCAGAGAGGAAGAGCCATTCAATGTTTGCCTGGCTGTGTCCTTTGCAGGACTGTCAGGTCCATCTTGGCTAAGGTGTACTCATATAAATTCTGGGCCTGGCTGCAGTCCTTGGGGACTGGAATCACCATTGTGCCATGTGACATGACCTCGGAACTGCAGGTTAGGATCCACTCAGGTGCTATAGAATAGTTGCCTTGGCACCACAAAGATTCATTCACTCACACAGATACTCAGAGTTTAAAACATTCCTCCCTTCTTTGGGAGGTCCTGACTGGACTGGTGGTCTCCTGCAAGATGACCAGGGAAGGTGATCAAGCTCCCCTTTTGCCTGGAGGCAGGCCTGAACTGAACTGGTTCTGAGTTCCAGGACTTTACTTGATCCTGATGTTCTTAGGTGTGAGTTAGTTTATCCCTGCACTGAGTCCGTCCAAGGCTGGTCACCCCAGAGTCGTTGGAGTCCCAGTGAAGAAGGACCTGAGAAAGTGTTTAGGAGGCACCACCCCATTCGAAGGCCAAGGCTCCTCCCCTACAAGGGTGGCCCCCTCTTGGGCTAGTGGCTCAAAGGGCCAGTTTGGTTGGCTTCCCAGTCCTGGAACCAGAAATGTTACAGGACAGATGCCGAGAAACCAAGCAACACTCGCAGGGTTGGAGAACTCAGAGGATTTATTACACTGGTGGGCCCAGAGGAGGACACACTCCAAAATATGAGCCACAACTCCAGGCTTGCAAAGGGTTATATAAGGGTTACATTCTTGCAGGGTTTTAGGTTTCATTTTCCTGGAATCCACGTAGTGGGGTCTAAGCTGATAGAAAAGGTGGTTAGTGTTACAAAAGCAAAACAAAAAGCAAAAATACAGGCACAAAACAAAAAAGCAGAAGTACAGGTGCAGGTTTAAGTTTTTCTGGGTTTGTCCATAACAGAAGAAGGTTTTTAAAAAAATAAGATAATTTAAAATTTCTCGTAGTGAATAAGCAAATGGAACCACAGGCATCCGCATTTCATTTTATCATGAATTATTGCCTGTCTTGTATAAATAGCTCTTATTTTTTAAATTTCTTCTAAAAATGTAACTACAGAGCTCAGGTATTAGCATGAATAGGCTCTTAATAGCTTAGGCTCTTCTTTCTCAGGCTATAACTATATGATCATTAAATTAATTTTAATATGACATATTTATTGGAGTTTGAGAAAGTCATTAAAATATCCCCTCACTCTTTGTATAAGTTCTGAACAAATTTATAGATGAATGAGGAGACAGGTAAATGGAAAAAGAAAAGTCAGCTTTATTTTTTTTAGAGACGTTGAAGAACATGTCTTAAATGTGTAACCGAAATGTGCTTTTTAATACTGAAACACATAAATAAACAGATATATGCAGGGCAGTGAAGGCTTCCAAAGCAGTAGCAAAGCCTTTTCTGCTAAACTTTTTTTTTTAGCTTGGAGCACACTAAAAACAATCTCTCCATGGGCAGGCAGATTCTCAAGAGATAATAGGAAGAAAGTAGGTTGAGCTGGATATTGTGGGTTTGTCCTCAAACTTACCAAAGAGAAAATGTACTTCAAGAAAGTTACACAAATTGTTGTTCCGCTAAGCTGAAACATAAAGCCAGGGGAAAGGAGCTTCACTCCAATCATATTTATCTTATTCAACTTGCAATGTGAAGGGAGGGCAGTAAAACCTGTTGAATCAATTCAAATTTTACTGACCAGGCTGATTTAGATGGGCTTTGGCTCCTGGTCCCTGCCTTCAAAATATGAGCATCCTCAGGTCTGGTCATCTAAGCAAAAACAGACTCACTAATCTAACTATTACATTTAATAATAGATTTTCCCAGCAATTTCATCTGGAATTCTGCCCTAATTAGTCATAATTTGGTCACATAACTCATTTCCTCGATATCACTGGAGAATGATATTAGTAGCTTTATACATTTAAATGACTCACCAAAATTTGACATTTTGAACATTATCTTACTGAGTTCTGAAGAGTTTCAATATCTTAGGAGTTAGAATTTTGCCTGAACAATTTTTGGCATGAAAGTTACGAAGAGGATCATGCAATACTTGCATTGAGCTGTGCATTGATTTTACTGAGAACCCATGCTTTTCTCAGGAGCTTTGCTTTCTGAGTTTCCTTTCATCTCTCTCTGTCTCTGTCTCTGTCTCTCTGTTTCTCTCTCTCAATGTTCTAGATTCCAGATGTGTAGATATTATAATTTATATCCTTTAGGATTTTGTTTTGGATGAAGGGGTAATAATGATACTAAATAGCCTATAAACCTTATCTTTTTTTCTTCCTTAAGAAAGGAAATGGAAAAAAATAAATAAATTTAAACCGTTGATCTCCTACTTCTAGCGATTTTTCAAGTAAATGTGGATGAAGTGAGAGGGAAAGTATAGCACTGAGTATAAGTTCTGCATAAAATCTACTATGATTGCTTGTTCTTTCTATCCCCACATGTGCTGTGGCATTTTATACCTTCTAAGCTTTCCTTCTCTCTGCATTTTTTTGTTAGCAACTCACTGGGGAGATGCTGCTGTGAAAATAATTACCGATATAACATAGAATCTTTAAAAATTGTTTAGGTGAGAGACATATCAAGCACACTAGGGTGGGGGGAATAAAGGAGGTATACAAGGCATAAGTTGGATAATTTTTTCACAGGAAAGAGACATAATGGGATTGGTTTTCTTGCCTGCTAGGCTCATCATTGGGAAATAGGCTGAAAATTTCCCATCTCCAGATTTTGACAAATGAGATCTGTCTTCCTTTTTATAGTATAGATGTTAACTTTTTTCTTTTTTTCTTTTTTCAGCATTGCTGCTTTTCTTTCCTTTTTGCTTACTACTCTTTCAAGATTCTACACATAATTATAAAAGCAATGGATATTAAACTGTCTGTGGAGGCTGAGATTCAGCATGGTCTTAAGACAGATGGAGTTTATCACAGTACTCTCCTTTTCTTAGAAAGTCTTTGCCCTATTAGTCCACAGATTCTAAGTCCAATTTATGAGAATGTTGCTATGTGCAATTTATTGTATTCTGCAACACATTAAATAATATTTCTTAACGTCACTGATAAATTGCTTAAATATCTTTGCGCATTACATTGTCTCACTATGGAGCCACCCACTTATAAATAGCAGTTCAAATTTATATGTAGTTGCATAGAAAGTGAATAATGCAGCATCTCAATTTATAGTCTTAACTAGAGTCTGATTTTCCCTTTTCTAAGAGTCCATTACTCAAACTCGTTGCCTGGTAGTATTTTCTTTTTCTTCTTTATGGTCTTTTCTCCCCTTAAAGAGATCATTTATAGTGACATAGAAACACTTACCACTAGCTTTTAATATTTAGAACTAGAACATATGCATTTGACTTTCTGGTGATACTTAAATCTTTACATCAAATAAAGTGAATTCTTCTTTTAAAATTCATGTGATCTTACTTTTAATAATTACCATTTTAAGAGGGTTGCAGCAATTGAAAATAAAATATAGCTTAATTCTATTTATTACCCCTACTCTTAAATATCGTCTACCTTCTTCTGATATGTTTTTTATAAGAACAAAAGTAAGAGAAAATTTGGATTGCCACCACAAAAGCCTCTTTAATTTTAAAAGATAAACAGAAAAAAAATGAAAATATTTCAGGAAAAACTTTGATTCACCCAACTCAGATACAATTAACTTTTGGTATCATGTGAAGAAAGAACTTCTTCTGGGAAACATTTATATCTAATTTTATTTGAAAATTAAGGTACTTATTTTATTTTTAATAATTTTCTAGCTAGGAAATAATTTTTTCAGGTTTTAGGAGACATTACGAAATTTTAAAGACTTATGGTAGCATATTTTCTCTATCTCTCCTTTGTCTGTTTGCTGTTAGGATTTCTGTGTGATGGTATTTGTAAGGGCAAGTTCTATTCATTATTTTCTAAAATAGAGGGAGACAATAGAAAACAAACAGTAATCAACTTATACTAGGGAACAGGATCTTTTCCCTGATTTTTTAATGACACTCACTATGCCTATAAGAAAGCTGTTTTTACTTCTTGTGCATTTGAAAAGCAAAATGATTTGGTTCAAGAAATAACTCATATTGTTTTTCTCATTCTATGAAGAAGAAAATGCAGATTTCACAAATTGCTCATCCCTTTCTTAAATCAAATATCTGTGAAAGTCAAGTTGTAAGGTATTAAAAGCTGATCTTTAGTTTCATGACCTGTCTGAGGCACCTGGAAACTTTGGTTTTCCATGATAGTATCTTTTCATAAAAATATTACAATGAAATGAATTAGGTCAAAATTTCTTAATTGTTACTACCTGAACATGTAAAAAATAGCCATTGATTTTGTAGGTAGTGCCTGATATTTACATTATGCTTTATTGAAAAAGAGTTCCAATAACTGCACATCAACTCTGTATAAATAAAAAGAAAGTAAAATGACAACTTTGCTCTGTGTCAATTCTGTCTAAGAACTCAAAGTGCCTCAGAGAACCCTTTAAATTATTAATAAAAAAATCTAGCATATAGTTGATAGATATGAACCAAATTCTGGAAGATAAAACAAGAAGAAAAACGGAAGACAGTTCTACTAGGTGAAAGTGGATCATTTGCCACTCAACTGATTATACAAATTTGATGACTGTGTGGTTCTGAAACATCTATGTGGAGATCAGATTTCTAATCTTTGCCAAGTAAATCGGAATAGCTCTTTGATAGCGGAATTATATGCATTATCAAAACATTATTCTAATTTGGCCGTTTAAGACCTTTTAATGGAATAACAAGCTTGAAATATAATTTTTAATTCAATATAAGATAGTTTACCCCTGAATCACTTCCAAAACCAAGGACATTATAGCCTTAATTTTCTAATTTATATTATCTGTTTGTTTTTATATCAGAAGCATGATAGAAACTGATAGATGCTCTAATATCCATTGACATTTTTCTCTTTGTTCCACAGTTGGGATTCAAGCAGCTGTTCAAGTGCACACCACTGATTAGTATTCATTGTTATTAATTCTCTTGAAATAGCCAAGTAATAGAACATTGTTGTTGAGTGGAGAAGATTTCAGGGCATTGAAAGTTATAAATAGCATGACTCTAATAATAAACAGCAAAACCAGTAAAAAATTCTACATCATCAAAGATTTATTTTAAAAAAAGCAGTATATAAATGTAAAAATTCCTCTGATTTGCAAATTAGTGATCTACATATGTTTTATTCTGTGATTTTTTTATACTTCTGAATCTTTATATCATTTATTGTCTAGAGTACAAAGTCATGCTGTGTGTGCACATATTAATCGATTATTTGGTTGCAGGCATATTTTATTCACCCAAGTATTTTGTAAAGTTTTTTACCACGACAACCACGTATTTTGTTTCTTTATATTCTCTTATTTCCTGGTGTAATGCTGAGCACTTAAAAAGTGCTTGCTGAAGGATAGATTAACAACTACTTGCTAAACCACTATTAAAACAAAGATTAAATTGTTAAGTTGGCTGTGGGTAGACACACTGCCTTTGGATTTCCTCATATATAATTAACTGGCTGTTGTGGATACTTTATAAAGATACCCTTCATATAGACTTGCTAGCATGACCACTATTTTTAATTTATTTTATTATTTTATAATTAATAAATTATTATGGGGCTGGCCCGGTGGCGCACTGGATAGTGGGCCGCTTGGGAAGCGCGGCGGCGCTCCCGCCCGAGGGTTCGGATCCCACATACAGACCGGTTCCCGCTCACTGGCTGAGCGAGGCGTGGGAGCAACACCGAGGGTTGCAATCCCGTTGCTGGTCCCCGGTCCGGTACGGGGGCGACACTGAGGGTTGCGATCCATTGCCGGACACAGAAAAAGACAAAAAGACAAAAAAAAATTTTAAAAAATAAAATAAAAAAATAAATTATTATTATTTTTTACATTCTAATATGCTGTTGTGGAGCAGTTGGTGGATGGGGGAGAGGGAGATAGGGTGGGAGGAGGAGAATGGAGAGGGAACATGGTCACAGCCTGAGGCACCACCCTCATTCTGGCAGGGGAGCTCAGAGGTCTTCTGGTGGTGGCTCAGTTGTCACTGAGCTGGGTGCAGATGTGGGGTGTGTGTGTGGCTAAGGCCCTTGTCCCACCACCACCCCAGCTCAGGAGTCAGGGCATTCCTGGTGGCAGCTCGGTGGTCATCGCAGGACTGGGTGCAGACTTCAGGGATCTGTGGCTGAGGCCTTCAGCTCCCTACCACCCTGGCTTGGGGTTCCAGGGTGCTTCCGGCTGCAGCTCGGTGGGAATGACCACTGTTTTTTACTGTGTGCTATATTTGATGTGACAGACTATTTTATTCCCTTCAGCTCATCTTTATCATTTTGCACAGTTAGTAATAATGTACACATCATATTTCTAGTTTACCTTGGTGGGGTGCCCTGGATATTTTCCATTTTCCCTTCCAGATCAGCTCTCTTCACTTCTCCATTCTGGAGTCTAGCCCATAGAACAGATCAAATGATTCCTTTGACCTCCAGCTTATGACTGGGATCAGCAGGATGTACTGGCAGGAGACCTTGAAGATGGGGGTATTGTGAGGTCAGAGTTTATATATTTGCTTAATCCTGTTTCACTAGTTTGATTTCATTTCTCCATTGACAGATCCCAGGAACAATGTTTCTCTGTGTTCTATGTGTACTCCTCTTCAACTTTTAGGCCTACAGTGGCAACAGCTCCCCTGCTGCTACTGATGTTGGGGCACTGCACCATTCCTTGTTGTTTTTCTTAAACAACATTTATATCTTGCTAAATTCTCTTTATTATGCTTCTTTCAAATTATCTAGTCATCCCTTTCCTACCACTTAATGTTCTCACATCTCATCTCCACCATGACTCAGATGCTTATTATTAGTAGACAGATATCTCTGGAAATGAGTTTCTTTAGCAGAGTCTTTCTACTTCTGGTTAAAATGCAGTAATAGGGGCTGGATTAACTCTTTTGAATTAAACAATTGAAAAACTGAAGAAAAAGAGGAAATGAAAGAAAAAAAGAGAGGAAGGAAGAAAAAGAAAGGTTTGCAGACTTTGGACAACAGGTAACATAGGACAATAATCCCTGAGAAAAGGAGTATAAACAAGGTGGGTCCTAAAGTTTCTCTCCCTTAATGTCTGAGGAGAGTTTCCAGGTGGTAGCAAAGAAATGCAAACTCCAAATAGAGCTCATTGGTTTTCCTGAGCTGTGGAGACAGAGTTAAAAATTTAGGAAGGCCAAAGTAGCTAGAATCTGAAGAGCAAAGTAGTGGGAAGAAAGATTTACGTAGAAGGTGAGTTCTGAAAATAAGAAGAGGGCTCCCCTCAAGTCTTGAAATGAATACTGATTGGAGCATGCCTATAAGAAAACGATTTGAGAGAGGGGATACAACTTTCCCAGAGAAAAGAATAAACAGAACAATTTTTATTCCTCACACAGGACTGGAAAATTTCTCACCAGCCACAGTGTAAACAATGTCATAATACATGGGACAGGGTAGAATAGTTCTAAGGGCATTACATCAGTAGTGGGGAAAATTAGTTCTAGACAAAAGATTCCTCTGGTCCTGCCTAACAAAACTTAAAATCCAGTCTTAAAAGGCTCAAACTATTTCCAAGAAACTTAACTGAATCTCAGAATAAGGCTCCAGAATTAAAGGGATACAAAAATCTGTCAAGAGGGCCGGCCCGGTGGCACACTGCTATAGTGCGCCGCTTGAGAAGCGCGGCGGAGCTCCCGCCGAGGGTTCAGATCCCACGTACAGACCAGTTCCCGCTCACTGGCTGAGCGAGGCGCGGGAGCGACGCCAAGGGTTGCGATCCCGTTGCTGGTCCCGGTCCGGTACGGGGGCGACACTGAGGGTTGCGATCCGTTGCCGGACACGGAAAAAGACAAAAAGGAAAAAAAAAATATCTGTCAAGATAAAATTTATAATGCCTGGTATCCAATCAAAAATTATCAGGCTTATAATGAAGCTAAAGAACATGACCTACAATGAGGAAAAAATTTATTCAAAAGAAACAGACCCATAAATGACACAGATTCTAGAAATAGTACTCAAGGATATTAAAATAGCTATTGTAACTATATTTTACATGTTCATGGATTTAGAAGAAAGCATGAGTATGTTAAGGAAAGACATAGAATATATAAAAACAAATACTTGAATCAAACTTCTAGAGATGAAAAAATCTGTGTCTGATAGGAAAATTACATGGATGGGATTAACAACAGATTAGATACTGCAGAAGGAAAGATCAGTGAACTTGGAGAGAAATAGAATCCATTCAAAATAAAGCCTACAGAAAAAATAACAGCTTAAAAAATAAAACATCATGAGCTGTAAAGCAATTTCAAGTGACCTAATATGTATGAAATTGGAGTCCCAATGTGAAGAAGGCAGAAAAAAATATTTAAAGAAATAATGGCTGAACATTTTTCAAATTTAAAGAAAACTATGAACCCAGAAGTACAAGAAATTCAACAGGTCTGAAGCAAAATACACCAACAATAATGTTGTTTAAAACCAATGACACATAAAAAAAAATTAAAACAGCCATAGAACCAAAGGTACATGTACAGAGAAAAAAAGATAAGCATAATAGCAGACTTTTTAAAGAAACAATGCAACCCAAATCACAGTGGAACAATATTTTTAATGCAAAGAAAGAAAACACAAAAACCAAAGAGCAACCTGTCAATCTGGACTTTTTTGAAAAATGGTAGTCTAGTCTGTTAGGCAAATATTTGCCAGAGAGACTGAAGAACATGTGGGGAAAAAAATTCATGCTTAGGAAATTATGTGCTCAAGTGTCTGAAGGAGAGGAGACAATTTTGAAATCAGCGCTGTTAGTCCCACAAACTTGGCTCTAGCCCAGTACAAAAGGATTCTGATTTGGGTCCATACTAAGAATGCTATTTTTATACAAATTCCCATTAGACTTAGGGATACCAAATGCTTTCCTTTGGAACCAATGCAAAGAATAACAGAAACAACAGAAATTCTCTTAGTTATAGAAAACAGCATAACTTAAATGCTCTGTCAGCTAAAAATATAACTAGGACCCTCTGCTCCTACAATATCATATATTGGTAGCTGGTTTAGTACCCAGCAGTGACTGTAGTGTCATCCCTGGTCCACAGTATTAGGTACATAGCAATGTCACTATTTCCATTGGTTTGTTACATGGTGACAATATGTTCAGACCAAGCAGCCTCATTTAATGTCAATGATAATGATGAACAGTATCAGCAATGGTCATGTTACAGTGCCCTTTTGAGGCTTCTTGGGCACCAGGCCTCAGCAGCAGTAAGAAAATTAGAATAAGAGAGGAAAATGTTTAACAGCTTGTGATAGATGTGGTAAATTTTTTGGAAAACATATATGATGATTGTTGCAGATTTCATCAGATTAATCAATGATAGAAGCAAGGCAGAGAACTTTAATTATGATCTTTAAAAGTTAATAATATTAAAATGAAATGCAGGCATGTTCCTCAAAAATCCAGTGTTCAAATCTTACTATCTTTGAAGCCTTGGGCAAATTTCTTAGCCTTTTTAGTTTATTTTTCCTCATTTATAAAATGGGATAATAAAATTACCTCATCAAGTAATTGTAAGGAATGAATGGTAATATACATGAAGCTCATAAAAATGTGCCTGGTATATAATTTTAAAAATCCATTAAATTTTAGCTATGTTTATGGTCTCAAGAAACAAGTTATCAAGGAGGATTTCATGGACATTATCAGTGTGGCATATCTAGAAGATAATGAGTCTCTGAACCTTTTGTATTACTTTGGGGGAATAATTTTGCCCAACTTATATTGTCTGGGTGGTCACCTAACATCCCAAAATATAAAAACTTTCTCCACTGCTTCTTATCGAATAGGAAAAATCAATGATAGAGGGGCAAGTTTTTTTTATTGTTGTCTAGGTAATATCTTCAGTATTTTAATCAGAGGAACCCAAATCTGGATTGACTTGAAAATTAAGCCATTAATAATACAGATTACAAATTATTCACAATTGTCTGTAATACTTCCTCTTCAAAGTCTTTAAGAAACACTTTTCAAAATTTACTAGTAATAAATCCTTTAATTGATGATCTATAGCTTGATGCTTGGGAAAAATTGATATAAATATTGAACATAATACAGAGATGCACCGCATCTTGGAAATGGATCTCTAATTCATCACCCTATCTTTTTAATGGTTATTATAAATGCTTAAAATAATCTTGAGATACTGAGTTATTGAATACTGAGTTAATCATTGAATTGCTACTATATCAATAATCAATATGTGAGATACTTCTAAATAGTACTTTTGTAATGTCTCTGTATCTATTGTTTCTTTTTTCTGTTCTTTATCACGTGGCCATTTGATTATATCCAAATTTTACCAGTCTTTCAGGTGCAGTTCTGTCCTATCTTCTTAAAAAAGTCATCATTAAAGATCATGCCCTCTATGAAATTCTAGCACTTATTGTCTCAATCTGTCATTTCAAAATAATCATATACAGTTGTGTGACAATCTTACTAGCATTTAATTTTCAGTATGCCTATGCTGACTCTGCATATGAATTAATCTCTGTAAGTGCAAGTTTATTTTATTAGCATAGTATTCAATTTTCAAAGTTTTGAATTAATGATTTATATCTTTCTAATGATGGTTTCTTGAAACAAATTTCACTTTGATTTCATTTCACAGAAGACATCAAAATACATACTCCCTATTTTTATAGGATCCACGGGATATCTCGAAAATTTTAATAAATTCTGCTTTGATAAATTGTATTAAATATTATAAAGTGTATATATTCTCTCTTGTTATTCTGAGTGGTTAAAAATTTTAATGCACCATACTTCTCTATGGCCAGTTTTAAACCTGCATGTGATAACATGCCAGTCTTTTAGGGGTAATTGCCTGCCCTTTGGAAAGTACTTGATCAGATCTCTAAATTTCTCATTAAAGCTTTTTTTCACAAAAAGAATTTCACCTTGAACTCTTTGAGGATTTTTATATAGCATGTCTTTTGCAAGTATATTATTCAGAGAGAATATATATGACATGGAATGTTATCTTTACCAGTGACTCCCAAAACTTTTAATCCATAACATACAAAACAAAGTTTTTCCATATGAGAGAGACACTATAGTTTGTGGTATAGATACGACGGACTCTTGTTTACAAGCATTTCAGAGCACAAGCTCTTACTCTACCTTGGCTCTTTCACTTAAGAAATAATATCAATTCAGGGAGTTAGATGGATGCTTTAGAAGAATAACTTGGGGGCCGGCCCAGTGGCGCACTGGAGAGTGCGCCGCTTGGGAGTGCGGTGGCACTCCCGCCGAGGGTTCGGATCCCATGTGGAGACCGGTTCCCACTCACTGGCTGAGCGTGGTGCGGGCACAACACTGAGGGTTGCGATCCCATTGCTGGTCAGTAAAAAAGACAAAAAGGAAAAAAAAAAAAGAAGAATAACTTGGGATTATTTTATTTATTAAAAAGGTTAATAATTTTCAAATTTTAATATCTGAACTCTTCTTGGTAATACATTAGTGCCGCGTATCTCACAACTGAACATGACACATGATGCTAGCAGAATCATTGAGAATCCCTGCCCCAGGCTACCATCTAGGTAAATGTGACAGGGACTGTGCCACAGAAGAGTATAGGAGATAAAATATCAAAGACTGACTACCACACTATAATTATGAATCCAGTCCACATCTGAGCTAAAACTGATAACAGATATCATGACTTTCCAAACTCCATCCCCTTGGCACTCACTGCCTTGTTAATGCAAAACCTTCAGATTTTACTCTAAAAGCTTTTTATGGCCATAGAGACAGAGACAGGGCAAACTGGAGGTGCCAGGGAGTTAACCACCAAGACCCCACTCACCAGCAGCCCAAAAGTGACAAATGGAAACTGGGGCATAAATACCCCATCTCTCTCTCTTCTTCCATCCCAGGGCTGCTATTCTTACCATTGCTAATATTTTGGCCACTGACAATAAAATAGCAGCTGCTTCCATACTGCCACAATAAGCAGAGACATAGCTCAACTCCAAGGAGTACCTTTCACACTGACTACATTTATTCTGCACAGTTGGGAACTCTTGCAGTTGAGTAATCCTGCAATGCAGGACAAGCAGTCTCTGTTCTAGGTGCATGGGCTGAATGGCACACTGTCAGAGTTGTGGCTGCTTCCAGTTAATAATTCCAAAGGCTAGTAAGAATTGAGTATTTTCCATATGCCAAATACTGTGATTCTGCACTATTTACAGTCTTCAAGTCAATTCTGTGAAGTGCTGTTTTATTCCCATTCAACAGATGAAGAAATTGAAGCATATACCTAGAGCTTAATATCCAGCTTCTCAGTCCCTATGTTCCTTAGATTTAGAATGAAATAGATATGGTTTAAATCCTATATTTGCCACTTAACCAGCCATGTGGCCAAAGGCAAGTTTCATAATTGCTCTAACCTTCAGTTGCCAATCTGAAGCATGGATCTAACAGTAGCTGCCCTGAATGGCTTAAGAAAGCTTGGTGAGGAAAAATGAGTAAATCATAACTAGATGATGTATTGTATATACAATAAAGAGCACATAAAATAAATTGTAATTTTGTATTTATTATTCACATTTGTTTAGTTAAAGGAACATAGCCTTATTTCTTCCTCACTCAGAATCTCCAATGATAGAAAAAAAAATTTCAATGTATTCTACTCAACAGCAGATTCAGGTGGTGACATGGGTTGAAATGATCAGGAAATCCACCTGTCTCTTGTCTTTCCTCTACCTCTTCCACACATGCTATACCAGTCATAATGATTTCTTTAAATGACCAAAACTAAAATATTAAATCTCAAGGTATCCAGATATTTAAAAGTCCCCAAATTTATAAAACAGCCAAACCATTTGCTTTCATTTAAATCAATTCCCTATATCTGAGAAGTTTGTTGGGAAAGGCAATTTTGACTATCAGGAGAAAAAACTGGTGAATTTTTTTTTGATATTTTAGAATTTTTGTTTTTTTAAATGTAACAATATTTAAGAATGTTTCTGGAAAACTAACTCATAAAGTTTCATTTTTCATGAACAGATATTCACTGGAGACATTTTCATATAAATGCATGTGAGATGGGTCTCTGAGGAGCAGTCTATGGAGGTTCATTCCA
Organism: Galeopterus variegatus; assembly: GCF_000696425.1. Classification (NCBI taxonomy): domain Eukaryota; kingdom Metazoa; phylum Chordata; class Mammalia; order Dermoptera; family Cynocephalidae; genus Galeopterus; species Galeopterus variegatus. Next base: position 173,569 of record NW_007726229.1, on the reverse strand, counting down.
TCTTAAGTTAACTGAGGGAGGTGACTGTGTGTGATGGTTAATTTAATGTATTAATTTGGTTAGATCATGGTACCCAGATATTTGGCCAAACACCAGTCTAGATGTTGCTGTAAAGGTATTTTAAAAATGAGTATGCTTTGTGTAAAGCAGACTACCCTCCATAATTTGAGTGAGCCTCATCCTATCCACTGAATACTTTACAGGGAAGAAAGACTAAGGAAGAGAGAAGTCTTCGTGCCTCCAAATGGTCTTCAGACTTGAGCTGCAACATCAGTTCTTTCCCGGATCTCCAGCCTGCCACCCTCCTCTGCAGATTTGGGACTTGCCAGCTTTCACAATTGCAAGATCCAGTTCCTTAACACACACACACACACACACACACACGTACACTCTCTCTCTCTCCCTCCCCCCTCTCTTTCACACTCACTCTATTAGTTCTGTTTCTCTGGAGAACACAGACTGATATATACACTGTGTCTTTTCCACTCTTTATGGCTCACCAACAGCATACGATGAGTGCTCAGTGAGTAAAGATGATAGACAGCAAGTGCTTTAAAGGTGGCCCATGGAAACAAAATCTTTCTCACAGAAAATATACAGGAAGCCCGTTTCTTCAGAAATTCTTATCCAGATGCAGGAGAAACCCTCCATCTTTCTGACCTTTTCTTTGTTACATACTTTATGCTTTTTTTTGTCAAGATAACTTTTTTTCAACACTGAGCTTGATTTTATGACTTTCTCATGAAATTAAGCATAGCCATTTCCAACCTTTGCCCTCCCCTCTTTCTGCTCTTTTTCCTGCTCTCCAGCCCCAAAGGGCAACTGATCTATTCCTGGCTGCACCTTCTGAAATCTATGAACTGTGAAATTACATAATTAATAGATAGTTGAATAAGTAAATATTAGAGTGCCAGAAAGTCCACATTATATTATCTTCTGTGCCCCATCCCCAGCTTTCCCCTTGGACAAACACAGTTATGGCAGCAGATACAAAGGCAATTAGGTTTAAAAACTCTGGCATAGAGGAAGTCCCCATACAATTGCTTGGAATAAGGAATGGTTTGTATTAAAAAGCTTTGTGAGTATTCACCGCCATCTGCTCCTATCAGGACTGTCAGTTCTGCATCAGTCCTTGTCTCTCCCTCCCTGCTCCTACACACTGTTGGGGTGTCCTGTGTTATCCTTGGAACAGCCATCATCTGGCAGCTATTTTAACATATGTGCAGTCAGTAATGCTTCTTTAAGCAACTTTTAAAGCCCACTAAAGAACTTAGAAGCCCACTAAATAAGAAAGAATACTTTATTTTTATATGGGGAAAATTTGCAATAAAATGAGCCTTTCTGTGTTTTCCTGAAACAAGGATACTTATTCTGTCCAGTCTCAACATCTACACCTTCTTTCACCTATTTGTTTGGGTCATTGATGCCCAGGGCATAAAAATAAATTTCAGCTGGGTTCATTTTTCACAGCCATTCTCATTTAAAACTAATACTTTGATTTTTAAAGATAAAGGTCTTACACATTTGTTTCATAGATTACCTGGAGCTTAAAATATTTCCAAGTAATATACGTGTAGCCCAAATAGAAAGAGGTATTGTGTTCAGCAGTTTCCTGAAAGATGACAGATGGATAAGAAAAGACAGTGTGAGAAATATGGGTCCCTGACATATTTTTGTGAAATTTTCATATTTGAAGATCGTGTAAGAGCTAATTCTGGGGTCGTGCTTGGAATGAAGAATAAAGACCTGAACATTCACATCACTCTGTCTTTGGAAAAGCAAATGACGCTCTGAAGCATATGCTTGAAAATCGTATTACTGCATGCAGCAAAAACGAGGAGGCTCAGCGATTTGGATGGAGCTGAATGAGATGAGAAAAAATGCGTGTGAGGTTGCTCCACACATCGTTCCAAGAACAGAAGGCTGATGGATATGCTCTCCATCCACATTTTGCTGAAGCCTAATAAGAGAGATTTGGTTGTTTTATAAGGTGTCAGAGTAAACTGATATCACATAATGTAAAAAGCTTCCTAACATATGTTATTATTGGTCAGAAATAGTCTGAACAAAGAAAGGCCTTTTTACAGATTCCTTATTAATTTATGTTTAATTTTTTTTTTTAGTATTTCTTTTTTTTTTTTTTTTTTTTTTTTTTTTTTTTTTTTC
>NW_007726229.1:146665-171262 GCF_000696425.1 Galeopterus variegatus | reverse complement strand
TTTTGTCTTTTTTCCGTGTCCGGAAACGGATCGCAACCCTCAGTGTTGCCCCCGTACCGGACCAGGGACCGGCAACGGGATTGCAAACCTCGGTATTGCTCCCGCGCCTCGCTCAGCCAGTGAGCGGGAGCCGGTCTGCATGTGGGATCCGAACCCTCGGGCGGCGCGCGCCGCCGCGCTTCCCAAGCGGCGCACTATCCAGTGCGCCACTGGGCCGGCCCTAGTATTTCTTTTAATGAGCAACATAAGCTAGAAAAATTTTCTTAATGTGCTGAGGAAAATCATTTCTGGAAAGAAAAAGCTCAATTTTATTTCTATCGACCTTTATTTAATTTTCTCTGTTAAAAGAATATGCAAATAGAAAAAAAAATAGAACATTTTATTCTATTGGTTCTCCCATTGTTGATAATGAGCTGGTGAGGTTATGGTGAGTCCTATCACTTCCTTTATTGCTGCTGAGTACAACTTAAGTTCAAGGAATGAAATGTTTAGGTTAAATTTTTAAAAAAAATTCTTTTGAGACTTTGGCTTATATGAAAAGTACATATACACAGGTAAGTGTATGTGATTCTTCTGAGAAAAACAGGTGTGAGATACAGATATGACATAAATTTATGCCATTTGAAGAATGAATTTGTGCTGGTGGGAGAATAACCAACCATATCGTCCTTTTATAGTAGGAGATTCAATTACATTTAGAAAGTAAGAACAAAGACCAGTGGAAAGGAACCATATGAAGGCATAAGAATGGGAATAACAGAAAGAAGAGGGTTCCAGAGAATTCTGAGGTAATGGGACTTAAGAAACAAGTAGAGAGACTAATTCTGTCGATGATAACAGAAGGTTCCAGAAGACACAGAGGAGTATTTAGAGGAAGAAATGTGAAAGTCAAAGGAGCTCATACAGAATAGATGCAATGCTCTCCGAAAGGAAAAGGGTAAACTGGAGAAGAAGGGAAAAAGAAGGAAGGAAACTTAGAGAAATAGATAGTTCCTGTCAGATGCATGAGAGAAGTCAGTGTGAAGAAAATGCAATAATTTCTAAGAATTCTGAGGATCTAGCTGAAACAAAAGGAAAAAAACTAGCAGTTATTAGTATCTCATTATATGAGGGGACTTCAATGCTTTGCCAATTGCTCAGAGGTGCCAGGACTTACTCACGGTTGAGGACTGGCACTAAAACAACTCTCTGAAAAATTTCAGGAATGAGCAGATAATTGGCTGGGGCTCAAGGCTCCATAATGGAGCAAGTGAAGCTTCTAACTGAGGGAATATTGAAAAGCCAAGGAGCTAGGGTCACGATGAGGCTAGAGGAAGAGGTCAAAATGGAAACACATGAGCAGGGAACCAGGAAACGACAGGTGCCTGCAATCAAACAGGGAGGTTTCTGAGTCTGAAATCTTGGGGTTGAATCATTTCTCTGTGGATAATATAATCCAAGTAGTGATCCTTCTTGTTGAGAGTAAATGTGGAGGGAAACATTAGATTTAAGAAAGGTCAAAGAACTCTGACTTTACTTTGACTTAAAAAAAAAAAAACTAAGTATCTTTTTGTCAAACGAGTTGAACAAATTTTTGAAAAAGAGCTAAAAGTCAAAGAAACAGCTAATTTAGTATGATTAAGAGTTTCAGAATCTCTGGTAAAGGATAGTTTTCTAAATTAAGCTTACCATGTAAAATGTTACAACTCTAAATATGTATATTCAAGTGTATTCACAGCTACCATTCAAGTTAACTTGTTATTACAGCCAATGATCTGCAGTCTCTAAGGTCTATAGGCATACTGTGTGCTGTCCTGTTAAGGTAGACAGCAGAGCAATAGACAATAGGAAAGCACATAGGATGCATTTTCTCACTTAAATCTTGGCTTGCACATTCTGCAATATGTAAGTTCCAGTAATGCAGACAGATACATGCTGTAATGGGCTAACATTAAAAATAAAAACACAGGAAACAATCCACCAATTTCTGATTTCTTGTAAATTTTTCCAGAAAATTGTTTCTTTTTCTATCACCTGTAACTGTTTGCACAGGAAGAAATGTCACATTTTGGATCACATCCCAGTTTTTCTGCCTCTTCTCCCACCTTGTTCCCATACACTTTGTTTTCATTTATATTGTTTACAGTTGAGACTATCTCATTAAATAGTCCACAGAAATCTGGATTAGTGGACCTTGATTTATAACTAATTTGGGGGGGTTATTAATATTTTTTTTTATTTTCTTGGCAATTCATAAGAAAATGACTCCTATAAGGGCAGTATAAGAATTCTTCAGTACATTAGCTTTGAACTTGCGATATTTTTGATTGTATGTACATATGGATGTTAATGCCAATTAGTGGAAAATAGCCTACTGTTTTCAGTCTTTTTTTTCTGGTCAAGGTGTATTGAAGATAGAGATAATATATTTAGCACTTTTATGACATTGCTAACATTTGATTTCAGCGGACCGTATCAAGAGCTCATTTTTGTTTAGCTTACTCTCCAGTTATTTGATCAGTTCAGAATGATTACCTTATTCACACTGATGTAGTCTCATCCTGGGGGACCACCTTCCTCCATTTGCAGACCTGAGAAAACAATGTGGAAGGAAGTACCAGGAAGAAAGGTGGCTCAAAATAATACCAAATAAAAGGAAATTTTACTAACGTGCAGCCTAGATAATAAGTTGTTTGTAGTGAAGTGTAACTCCATCCGTGGAAGCTGATAACCACAAAGTAATTAGACCCCAGGTGGGTGTCATCACTCTCTTCCCCATACAAGAAGGGTCAAGTTGGGACAATGATGCCAGAACTTAGTGGAGATGCACAGGGCAAACATGAAAGATACAAAGCAACCTGGAATCAAACAATCAAACAAACAATTATTCTCAAAAAGAAAAAGACAGCTATTTCTTTTTTTAAAAAAGAAAAAAAACATTTCTTTTTTTAAAAAAGAAAAACACATTTTTAAAAAAAAAAAGTAAAACAAGAATACATTGAATAAAGAGATTTTCTAATTTCTCCTGTTTCACACCTCAGTTATCCTTAATTTTCACTTGTATATTTTTATTTCTTTTTTCTTTTTGTGTATTCCTGAAGTATTAATATATTTTGGTGCAGCTAAGAGAAATGAAAGGGAGTTTTTAGAAGGCTAACCAATGGAAGATTATTAGCATGAGCCCCAGATAATTTGTATGCCCGGGTTAAGATGCAGATTCTGATTCAGTAGGTATGGGCTTGTGCCCAAGGCTGAGCTTTCTAATGACTTTCCAGGTGAGGCTGAAACTGCTAACATTGCTAAGTAGATATTAGTTCCACTCTTTCTTTGCTGCTTTTATTTACTAACATCCTAAGTTACCAAATAAACTGAAAAAACTAAGAATACTCCTGGATCACTTGCATTTATGTCTGAATATGTAGAGAGTTTTCTAAAAGAATGTTAAATTTGTAAGTTTGTAAATGTCCTTCAGTCTGGCAGTGGCATGGCTTTTATTCTCTGGAATGTGGTATTTTGAGTACATGTTTATTGTGATAGGCGACATAATAGCAGAATAAATTCTGACATGCTGTCAGGATGCTTGTATTATATTTTATACTCTGCATCCAACTGATTATGTTAGACTAACAATCTCTCAGTAGCCTTTCAACTTGGTGATTAAAAGCCAGTGTGCACAAGGTAGACTATTTAGCCTCAGATCTTGTTCCACAATATTTACTGGGCTTTGAATAATAAATACAGATCTTGCATGTCTCTCCTCTGAGGTTGCCTTCTCCAGTGGCAAGATGCCTTCTTTCAGGTTGCTTTAAAGCCCAAAGATTTTTAATCCTTCTTAAAACTACCTTCTTTTATCTTACAATTCAGATCTATTATAACAAGAGAGACCACGCCCACAGGCCCCCAATAATCAATTATTTCCTTTGCCTGGATTTTTGTTATGCAACCTAGCTAGTTTGCTGTGCTACTTAGAGGCTCACAAGATAAATTGCCTCCCTATGGCTGTGTCATTTTCTTCAATTACACAAACAGCAGCCAGAAAATCTGGAGGAGATGAAAAGTACAAGAATTGTGGGAGATGCTAATGATCAGCACTTGCATTATTAGTCTCTGGAGGTTCTTTAAGCTCAGAGTCCCTTATGGCATTGTCAGAATAGCAAAGTGACTCAGAAACAGTCAGAAGTCAGGCATCATTCAGCCGCCCAGGATAAAGCACTCCCTGTAAATGGGGCTGTCCGCCTCCAGAGTCTTGTGATCTGCTGAGGAATCAACAGACAGTGTACAAGCACAATGGGTTTAAATAGATCTAATCAGTCTGGAGGGCTGATAGCTATGAAAAACCTTGCTACCTTGGGAAGGAAGCCTATCTTTCTCTAATAAAACAGAATGTAGTTACCGTACCACTCGTTTCCTAAAGCACTCTCTTTTGTATTATTAATTTTTTGTAAGTACAAGTTTGGGAAAGTCTTTAGAGACTCTGAGCTTATCAACCCTATTCATCTTCTGACTGAATAAATTTCTTTATCAAAATAATGCTCTTGGAACACTCTTTTGTTGTGATACTCCAAGGAGAGAGCTTTCTAGCTCTCTCTCTGCCTATTCTGCTCCATTAAGAGGAAAGCTTATACTGCTATGATTGTCAAAAAAAAGAAAAAGTTCCTAAGATATGATGAACCGAAGCATCGAGGAAAAGTAAAAATTTGCCAGTAAAACCTTCCATATTATATAAAGTGCAGGCACTTTCTCAGCTTGCTCTATCAGTAAGTTCTTGGAGTCACACAATTCGCTTCTAGAGAAGAGAGGATGTTTAATGACAATACATAGGTAAAAAGCAGAATAATCCACATACCAGATAGGTTTTTGCAGGAATCCCTGCAAAAAAAAACCAGGAAAGTGAGAGGTAGAAGTTGATGTAGCATTCATGACGTGAAGGACGTGCAGTACAGCATATGGGAAAGGCAGGGGCTTTGGAACTGGATACATCAGCTTAAAATACAGATTTGCTTTGTGGCCCAGGATACAATCCTTTCTATTTCTATCTTCCATTTTTCCATTTGTAGAATAAAGATAATAGTACATTCTGCTCAGGGTGATTGGAAGAATCAGCTTGCTGTGAGTTAATATCCTACTATATAATATGTGGCTAATAAATGTTAGCCTTGCTAATGTCCTTTCACACGCAGAGTTCACAGCTCCTTCCTTTGTTGTGTTTCTGTTCTGGTTCTTATGACACTTCATTGGAATTAGTTGTGTTCAAGTCTATTTAGGTTTTGATTCTCTTTTTGACTGGGACCATGTCTTATTAGATTGAGAGTGCTAAATTTGGAATCAAAATATTTAGTTAGGTTCAATCAATACATTTTTTCACTAGCCAAGATGGGAATGGTAACAATTCTACAAGCAGCTATGAAGATTAAATGAGAAGACCTATTGTGTATCCTCCCTTGGCACAGTGCTTTGCACAGTGTGGTCACTAAGTATTTTAGTTCCACTTTTTTCTTCCTTCTTTTGCATGGCCAGCGCCTAGAAATATCTGATACATATTTTTTATATAAAACCATTTGCTTAATGAGTGAGGAATCTATGAATAAGTAAGGTAGTGAACATGTGAGTAAAATACAAGCACTGGATGAAAACTCAGATTTTGGTTCTAATATTACCATTGATTTTAACTATGTCACTGTGTTGTTGCAGTGTGTTACAGCTATATTACAGCAAACTCTCAAGGAGAGGCAGGACACCGACACCGAGGCTTAAGGCAGGAAGCTGAGTTTATTGATGCCGGCACTGGCTCAGCCGACTCATGTCCCAAAGGCTGAGCCCTGAATGCAGTGGGGCGGCTTCTTTTATGGCACATTCCTTTTGGGTTTTACAATAGGGTAGAGGGTAACCTTAAATGGTAATGACTCTCTCTCTCAGGGTGGGAAATTCTATTACAGCAGTGTCTGGCAGGGTGGGGGTACAGCTGGGTGAGTACAATAACAGGGCTGGGTGTGGCTGGGCAAGCGTGAGTGTCTCAGTGTGACCTTGGGAATGCAGTCTGATTCTCTGAGTCCTAGTGTTTGTACTTGTAAAGGCTGAATTTAGTGGGATGGACTACATAATATATAAAAAGCCTTCCAGGTTTAATCTGCATTACACAGAAATCTGAGATTTTATCAAGATTTACATACAGCTTTGGATTTATATGAAATCCTACTTTTCAACAATACCAAAAAAGTCATGTTAAATGATAGAGTGAACATGTTATTCTTCAACTTTGTGACTATGGTAGGAGAGAATAAAAAAGAGGTCCTTGAATGATACCCGCTACGATAGTTGCATCCATCTGTTTAATGGCAAGCAATTTGTTTTGGATAGTGGAAAACGAGACAGTATATTATCAGTCTTACATTTCAGACTTACTAAACGTCAGTACCTTCTCCAATAAATCTCTTGATGGTGAAGGGCTTCTGAGGCCTTAGGATGAAACAATATGCCTTGGCTACTTCTGTAAAACAACCCACAGGTGCCATACCACAAGATGACTTGAAAGCAGTGGTTCTCAAAGTGTGGTTTCTGGACCAGCAGCATCAGCAACAACTGGAAACTTGTTAGAAATTAGCATTCTCGGTCACCATTCCAGACCCTCTGAATCAGAAGCTCTTTGGGTGGGGTCCAGCAATCCATAATACAGGTGATTCTGAGAAACACTAAACAAAGTCTGAGAATCACTGCTTTAAGGAGGAAAAAAAAAATCTTGAATGCTGACTAGTTTCCTGCACCTTGGTTCACCTGTCCATGACTCAGAATTACTCTCAATGAAGTTCTTTCTCATAAAACAGAAACTATGTCAATGTATATTATATACAAATGCTTATATGCTCAGAGAATATCCTATATTCTTCCACTTCCTAAACATAGCAAATATGTTATATTTTTATTAGATAAGAAACAGTGATCTGATTTGAAGAGTTCTAAGATCATTTTTTACCCAGTTAGCATAGATACATGAATACTTTTCTTTTTCCTCTACTTTAAAAAATATGCTCTCAGCTATTCAAGGTAAACAAAACTTCTGAAGAGTTTGAGATGAAATCATTTTGCTTCATTTACCAAGGCCACAGCAGCCAAGTGTCCACAAAGCTTCCTCCTCCCTGCATTCCCTTTGCTGATGCAGGAGAAGAGAGAGACCAGCAGCAGAAGGCACGGCTCTCTCTCTTTTATAAGTTTTCTTCGAGTTCTCATTTTACTTCCTTTGCTCTCCTTTAGTTTCAGAAATAATGAGAAATTTCTTTACCCTGTACTTTTTTTTTATCATAGCTAGAGGAAACAGAAAAAAACCTCATTAAAATAATGAAGTGATTTCAGCCTGAATAATTATGTCCAAAGCCATTGATGTCCACAGGTAATGAGAACACTTAATACCCTAAGCTCCAGTTGTAAGATAAAGTCAGTTGCCCACTTTTTTAAGGACCGTGGATAAGTGGGAGGGAGCAACCTTTTGTCATGGTTGAACTTAGATGAATGATCTGTTTCATCTTGTGCTGCAGCTGGATCAATTTGGTCACCAGGAGTAGACAGATTTCATCTGAGCCTTTTGACAGAAATTCATTTGGCACAGAGAAATCATTGAGAGGTCTGCAATGTCTGTTGTCAGTGAAATGAATTTAAACATGGAAAAAGGAAAAATCCTTCACTTAAGCAAGCATGATGGAGGGGAAGAAAATGAAATCTCACCAAACATTTTAAGCTATTCTGTCAAGGAAATGCATTTTGTGGCTAATGGAGCACTATACTTGGCTGATACCTGAGGTCCCCTGCTTAACTTGGGTCAGTCCTTTGTTTCTCAAAAGTTCAAAGACACTAACACACATTGTGGTTATATTTGTTGTTAATTATAAAAGGAAATATGAAATTCATTTGCACATGGTGTCTGTTTACCCTGATTTATGGATTGTTCTGATTAGCATTTGTCACCAAGAGAAAACAACTGTTTGTACTATTACTGCTCAGTTGAACTGACATAAATCATCATGAGAGGGTGACAGAGTTTGGACATGTTGTTTCCCCCAAACTCATGTGGAGATCTGATCCCCAATGTGGCAGTGTTGGGAGCTGTTTGAGTCATGGATCCCTCATGAATGGATTAATGCTCTCCTAGGGGGAGGGGAGTAGTGAGTGAGTTCTCACTCTGTTAGTTCCCTTAAGAGCTGGTTGTTTAAAAGACCCTGGCACCTCCCCTTTCTCTCTCTTACTTCCTCTCACCCCGTGATCTGCTTGTACCCACCAGCTGCCTCCCACTTTCTGTCATGAGTAGAAGCATCCTGAGGCCCGTGCCAGATGCAGCTGTCTCAGAATCATAAGCCAAATAAACCTCTGTTCTTTATAAATTACCCAGTCTCAGGTATTCTGTTATAGCAACACAAAAATGGACTAATGTAGAGGGTTTCATGAAGGTCTAACTAAAATCAAAGGTAAAACAGCAGCTGTTTGGATTTTAGTTAATACGGGTAAAATACTTTATTGTGTCACAAAAGGAAGCTCCACAGTCACTATAACAGGTAAAGATATTCCAAAGCACATAACTTCTAAAGTGAAACACACAAATAAGTTATTAGAGGAGACCTAGAAATATGGATTGACTGTAAATAGAGTTTACAGCTTGATATATGTGAACTGAGTTGCAACACCAATAACACGAATGCTCAGCCATAATAGGATTCCTGAGAGAGTGGGTGGTTATAAGCCTCAAAAGCTATAATAGCAATCTCCTCTCTCTTTAATAGCTAATCTTCTCCAATCATGTTCTGTAGGTAATGCCTTGGATGGGATTTAGTCATTTAATTATGAGTCTAGGGGAAAAAGTCATAAACCAAAGCTCATGTTACTAATGTAGAAATAAACTGACTGTCTTAAAGCCATCTCGTTGTGGTAAAGGCAGGGGTTGCCGGGAGACATTGAAGTCTTTTCGTTCTAGGATATAGTAAGTTTACTCTCCACATTTTGAAATTAGATCTTTTGTCAGTTTTAGTATTTTATTGATAGTCCTCAAGGCTTATTGTTTAAGCTACAAGTATCATTACCTTTAGGATATTTATACATTTTAACTGTTTCAGTGAATAAGTGTTTATTCAGCATGGACTGTATGTGACATATTGTGCCACTTCCACAATGCCTGTTTTCCTGACACTTATATTAAACCCTTGGTATAAAGCCAGTGGAGTCAGGTGATTTTGGAATCTGTTCTCTAAGAAGTTAACTCTTACACTCACAGGGCAAACAGGGTTTTTTTTGGCAGTTATCTCCCATACAGGTATGGCCTTCCCAAGTTTTAGGGCAATAGATCGCAACCTTGGCCATAAATTATAATCACCTGGGTAATTTTAAAAACTGTTAATGACTGGTTCCTACTGAGACCAATTAAATCAGACTGACTTGTGGTGAGTCCCAGCTATCAGTATTTTTCAGTCTCCAGGTGATTTTAATGTGCATCTATGATCAGGAGACACTATTTTCTTTTCTTTTTTTTTTTTAATTTTTATTTTGTCAATATACAATGTAGTTAGTTATTGTGTCCCATCACCAAAACCTCCCTCCCTCCTCCCTCTCCCAGGAGACACTATTTTCTAATTTTGACTACAGAAGTACATGTATATCTTATACTCTGTTTTATCTATTTAGTTTTTCCTCTTCTAGGCTAAAATAATTGATAGCTGACTGTTTGCAACTTGTTTTATAAATTTAAGCATTCCATTTATTATGACTCTTACCTGCGGCCAAATATAATTTTATTGATTTCCATATAACTGAAGTCATTACAATGTCTTGGAAAATACATAAGATCTACATTTTCAATTCTAGGTTGAATTGTGTAATTAAGCATCCCATGTCTGGTCAGTGATTTGGAAAGAAATAAATGCTATACAAATGAAAGATATTAGTGATACTAAAATAGAGCATAATATCATATTATTGTCCTTACTTTTAATAGTATTTCTCTTTATTTTATATGCTTTATTTATTTCTTTATCCTTTGTCATCCTTCTAATTCTTTATTGTTGGCATTGGCTCTTAGTTTCATCTTTCAACTAGAGATTTTCTTCTGACAAATGGTTCATTTTTGTCTATTAATATTTTAGCATACTATGAAATATTTAAGAATTTGAAAATGACATAAAAAAAGCAATAAATACCCATTACCCACCATCCACCAATACAATTGAAGCCCCCTGTGTATTCTTTCCTTTCTCACTGGGTTCCAGATTTAGCAATGTTTCATGAAGAGTTTCATGAAGTTGGGGGAGAGTTTCAGATGAGGACTGCCAGTAAAGTTTGAATTTTGGATAAACAACCAACAACTTTTTAGTTGTCCCAGATATTGTATGGGATATACTTATACAAAAAAAATGGTTATTTGAAATTCAAATTTCACTGGGCATCCTGTATTTTATCTGCCAACCCAACTCCATCATTCATCTTTTTATACTTCCACTACATATGAATATGTAATGATTTGAAAGTACATATAAAGGATATTATGTATTTTAATATATATCTTATTATGTATGTATCTTTGCAATCTTTTTTTAACCCAATAATACATTTTTATGTTATCCATGTGGTTCATGCAGGTTTAGCTGATTTATTTTCAATCCCATATAATATTTCACTGAATGACTGTTCCAAAAATTGGTTACACATTCTTCTGGTGGATATAAGAGCAATTTCTAAATTTTTGCAATTACAAACAATGCTTCTATGAGCATTCTCTTATGTCTCTTCATGGAAATATTCAACAGTTTCTCTAGGACTTTTATCTAGGAGTGAAATTGCTATATTGTGGGTTGTATATATCTTGTCTATTAACCACTAGTTGGCCAGTCTTTGAAATGGAAGGGGAAACTTCAGGCTTTTAAATTTGTTGGCAATAATAATGATAATGTCATTTGTGGACATTTTTCCGTTTTCAGATTGCAGTCTTGTATGATTTATATATAATATCTCATTTTATATTACCAAAGTAATATGAGCTAGCTACTATAAGGATAATGATGATAAAATGATGACTCTAGTTTGACAATTAATGTGTTTTTACTTTTCTCATTTGTTCCATATAACATTCCTGGGAGGAGATATCATTATTTACATTTTACATACGAGAAAACTGAAGTTTAGAGAGGTTGCATGCTTATCTTATGTCTCTCAGTACACGATAGACCCAGGCTCGAAACTTGAACTTCCCGAATTCAAAACTGAGCTCTTCTCTCTTTATTAAAACTCCAAAGTGTGTATAAATGTAAGGTCTTTTAAATTAAGGAAAATTAAATCCAATAATTTTGGTATTTCATATTCAAAGACAGCTTCTTTTTTTTTTTTCCTTTTTGTCTTTTTTTTACTGACCGGTAACGGGATCGCAACCCTCAGTGTCACGCCCGTACTGGGGACCGGCAACGGGATCGCAACCCTTGGTGTTGCACCCACACCGCGCTCAGCCAGTGAGCGGGAACCGGTCTGTATGTGGGATCCGAACCCTCGGCAGGAGCGCTGCCGCGCTCCCAAGCAGCGCACTCTCCAGTGCACCACCAGGCCGGCCCCCAAAACAGCTTCTTAACAAAAAGATATTTTATATTCAGCAAATTGTTTAGGTAGCACATATTAACAGTCTAAATGCTTTGAGAAAAAGGGCAAAATGTATACTGTGTTTCTCAACTTGGAATATATTATGTCTTAAAATAAGTGCTAATTTGAATTTAACTAATGAGACCAGATGCCGGCATGCTATCTTTTCACTGCATGGTTCCACGCCTGATCAGTTAACTGTGTTTCCTCCTTACTGACACTAGTCTGCAGGAAAAAAGATGGATAGCAATAATCATGCAAACATTTCTAGTCCTAATGTTTTCAAAGATTCACACAACAAACGAAGATGCTTACAATAAAGATCTTGATATTATTCTTCACTTATGGACATCAATTTTTTAAGATTAGAAACATTTTTTTGTTATGTGTGTATTGTAGATAGAAAAAATAGAAATTTCAGAAGATCAGGTAATTTTGTTCAAATTTTATTAAATGAATGAAATTGAAACAAAGTCCAGACTTTCAGTAAAAAAGCAAAACTGTCAATATTTTTTAATAAATTCATGAGAATTTTATGGTCTATAGTAGGCAGAATAATGCCCCCCCCCCAAAAAATGTCTGTATCTTAATTGCTGGAACCTTTGAATAGGTTACTTTACGTGGCAAAAAAGAATTATGCAGATGGGCTTAAAGTTAAGGACCTTGAGAGGGGGAGATTATCCATGTGGGTCCCATTAAATCACGTAAGTTTTTAAAAGGGGAAATCTTCCAGCTGTGGTCAGAAGGAACTGGGACTGTGGAAGAATAGTTAGGGAGATTTCTGGGTTTGAAGTTGGGGAAGAGTTTCATGAGCCAAAAAATACGGGCAACCTTTAGAAAATGGAAAAGGTAAGGAAACAAACTTTCCAAGGGTATCTAGGAGGGACTGTAACCCTGCCAACACCTTAATTTTAGCTGGGTGCAACCTGTGTTGGGCTTCTAACCTATAGAACTCTGAGATAAAATTTTGTGTTACCTTAAGCCACCTTTTAACTGGGTTAGTTGTCTTTTTTTTTTTTTTTTTGCTGTTGAATTCCTTGAGTTCCTTATTTATTCTGGATATTAGCACCTTTTTGTGTAGTTTGCAAACACTTCCTTCCATTTTGTAAGTTTTTTTCACTCTGTTGTTGATTTCGTCCTTTGCTGTGCGGTAGCTTTTTTGATGTAGTCCCATTTGTCAATTTTTGCTTTAGCTGTCTGTGCAGTGCTGTTCAAAAAAGTGCTGCCTGCTCCCATTTTGCATAGTGTTTCCCCTATTTTTTCTTCTAGTATTTTTATAAATTCAGGTCTTAAATTTAGGTCTTTAATCCATTTTGAATTGATTTTTATGTGTGGCAAGAGATATTGTTCTACTTTCAATTTTCTATATGTGGTTACCCAGTTTTCCCAGCATCATTTACTGAAAAGGCTGTCCTTTCCCCACTGTATGCTCTTGGCACCTTTGTCAAAAATCAGTTGGTTACAAATGTGTGGGTTCATTTCTGAGCTCTCTATTCTGTTCCATTGGTCAATTTGTCTGTTTTTATGTCAGTGCCTTGCTGTTTTGGTTGCTATAGCTTTATAGTATATTTTAAAATCAGGAAGTGTGATGTCTCCAACTTTGTTCTTGATTTGTTTTAGATTGCTTTAGGTCTACAGGCTTTTGTGTGGTTTCATACAAATTTTAAGTTCATTTTTTCTGTTTCTTTGAAGAATGTCATTGGTATGTTGGTAAGGATTGTATTAAATGTGTATATTGCTTTGGGTATTAGGGACATTTGATGATATTAGTTCTTTCAACCTATAAAAGGGGGATATTTTTCCATTTATATGTCTTCAGTTTCTTTCACCTATGTTTTATAGTTTTCATTGTAGTATTGTAGTTTTCATTCTTTCACCTCCCTGGTTAAATTTACTCCTAGGTAGCTAGTTATTCCTTTTATTATTATTATTATTTTTTTGGTAGCTATTGTGAACTGGATTGCTTTCTTGATTTCTTCTTCAGATATTTTGTTATGATTGTATAGGAAGGCTATTGATTTTTGTGTTGGTTTTTTTATACTGTCACTTTATTGAATTTATTTATTAGTTCTTACAATTTTTTAGTGGAGTCTTTACGGTTTCCTATGTATATGATCATGTCATTTGCAAATAGGGATAGTTTTACTTCCTCCTTTCCAATTTGGATGTGCTTTATTGCTTTCTCTTGATTTATTGCACTGGCTAGACCTTCTAGGATTATGTTTAATAAGAGTTGGGAAAGTGGGCATCCTTGTCTTTTTCCAGATCTTAGAGGAAAAACCTTCAATTTTTGTTCATTCAGTATGATATTTCTTCATTATGGTGGTGGTAACAGACAGTATATATATTTGTCCAAATTCATTAAACTTTACACTTAGAAGGTGAATTGTATTGTATATAAATTATAACTTGGTAAGCCTGGCTTGAAAAAAGAGAAATATGTTTAACTGTCTTACTCAGTCTTTCACAAACTTAGTTAAAACAGGATTATAGTTTTAAATCAAACATTTATAGCCATCTTACATGGGTTATGAAACATTGAGCTAATGAATTTCAGAGTAGGGAATAGAAACCAAATTCTTTCACTTGACTCCTAACTGAGTACTAATTAAGCCATAAAACCCTAATAAAAATAATATAATAGAAATTCTCATGAGGCTCTGAAAGGATTCAAATCTGATTCAATTTAAAAACTACATCCTAAGAGAGCCATGAATTTCAGGTCATTGTGTGCTTAGAGAAAAAAACTGTCCTGCTCTAACTAATCTTCCCAAAAATGAGTAAAAAAAAGAAATCCAAGAATGTTGTAAAGGAACCTCAGAAGTCCTCTTTCCTGCAGTTAATCTATCTGGGTTTGTAGTATAAGGCAGTTCATTTCCTTTCCCAAAAGTTCTTACAATTTAAAAAGTTCTTGTTAGAAAAGGGAGAAGACTTTTCACATTGAGTAAAACTGTAGATTGACTTTTAAAAAATTGTAACATTAAGTTATTAAAATTTATCTCATATCAAGGACTATGGATATGAGATATGGACTGTTTAGTGGCTTTTGGTTTTCTTAAAAAAGGCTGAGATGCTACATAAAATATATTGATGAATTTAGATGCTAATTTTTACCTCTTCTCTCCTTTAGTATCATCTTCTCTATATCAATTTTCTGGCACATAGAAGTCCAATGACTTGTTGTCCTAAAAATCTATGAAGTTCTCCTGAGCAAGCAACTGAGAATCTGGGCAATGATTTCAGAAGGAGTCTTGTATTTACTGTTAGCCTTTGGTGTGAAGTGACTATTTACACGACATTTTCTGATTCCTTGGGTAGGGTGAAATAATGTTTCCAAAGACTTTCACAGAGACAGTGAAGTTGTGTTTTTACTTTCTGAGTTACAAAAATAAATATCAGGATTGATAGAAGAGTATGAGTATATTTTTGAAAGTAACTTTAACAGCTGTGTAGAGGATATGTTGACACTGGATGGGGGGAGGATTGCAATAGTCCTAACTGGAGTTAGAGTGGTTGGGATGTATTGCGATAGATAAGCCAGGTGAGCAATGATGCAGTATCAGTGTGAATCAGTGTAGCTAAGGAGAGGTAGAACTACGGGGACTTGGTGACCAAATATATACAGAGATAGAATTTAAGGATGATCCCAAAGGTTGCTAGATATTCTCAAATCAAGTACCTAAAACTACCAGATCCTACAGCAGTTATTTTTAACAATGGTTTTAGAGTTTTTTGATGTATCTCGGACCTTGCAGAGGTGTGCCACCAATCTTTGATCTACACATAATCTTGTTTGTGTTCCACCTTAATATTCTAGGAACTATTTCAGCAGACACCATTTTTTTCTGTTTTCCATGAAGTATAGTGTCTCTTTTCACTATTGCATACAATTTCATTTTCTGCAGTGATTCAGTATATTCCTATGGAAGATAAATTCTTATAGGATAAAGGTGGTCTTAATATCACCTTTCATCTAACTGGAAAGTCCTTTCATTGAGTTATAGTCAATTCTTGTACCCCAAACTTCCAAATGCTAAAATGGTTCTCTAAAGACATTTTAACTAAAATACGTCAGTGAAAAAGCAAAGAAAAAAACCTGGGGGAAAAAACAAAAACAACAACAACAACAAAAAACATTGTTTGATTTCAGGACTGTGCCCTTCTATCAGTCATGGTGTGCAGGAGGTGCTGATGACTTGGTCTGTAATTAAAAGAAATGGTAGTTACAAAAAAGAACCTATTCATATACTTTATGATATCCCCTGGGATCATTTAACTGACTAATTTGGACAGCCTAGACAACAAATTGAGGGCCCAGTCTCCTCTCCTTTTATAACTCGGTAAACATAATCCCAAATTGATTGGTGTCTAATACATGAGAACCAAATGAAAAATTAATTAGATTGGCTGCAACTCTGAAGTGAGCACTTTCCTGTTTTTCTACTTTGTCCATTTGATCCTTTTTCCTTTGATTTATCAATAAAGTAGCCCATGTGGAAAAAATAATAGAATAAAGGTAAGAGCATGCATCTAATAAATCCAGACAAACTGCAGAACTGAACAGTCTCTGCAAAGTGTAAGATTTGGATTTGGTCTCTAGGTACTAACTGCACTATAAACAATGTATTCAGATAAAATCAATTGTCTCATTTATAAACTTATGAGCTTTATTCTTGTGTATTTTTTTTCTATCCTTGTAATGAAAACAGTTTCTGTTAATACTTTTTACCTATTCATTTCACCTGTAGCTAAAGATTCATTAAAGAACTGACTTGAAAGCAATCATAGCCATAGAAAGTTAGAAGTGTTTATGCAATGTAACCCCTGATTTTTATGGGTAAAGGCACTAAGCCGTAGAGGCTAATGGCAGTATTGGGGGACTAGACATCATTTTCCTTATCTCCCATTCCCGTGCTCAACAACTCTACTCAGAATTTCAATAGTCATCATTAGCCCAAAATCCTGACAGCAGAATAGTAAGTTTTATGGAACTAAAATACCCTCCCAAGGAACTTATACAACTTATTTTAAGACATTTTAGTTAATATCAAACTTGGCTATAAATACAACTTTATTATCTCAATTCTTATGCTCAAAAACTAGGTGTATGGAATATAAAATATGTGGATATATCAAATATAAAACAAATACTAAAAGTTATGTTTTATTTATATTATATCAAATAACCAGTAGGTATCATAACTTTTATTAAATACTAACTTTTTTACATAGTTGGTATTTGACAATAAACAAAGCCCAAATTCATCAGGTAATGTGAAATATAAACATAGTATTATGTATTAATTAATTAAAGTTCCAAATTTGGAGAAAGTTCAGAATTTAGAACCTTTTACATCATCTTTAAGGGTGAATCCTTTTATTGAATCACTTATTAAAATTACAAATTAAAAACTCCTATTAATATTGAACTAACTCCTCATATTAATGTTCAAAATAAGCCCGTTGAAAACTTTATTTCATGCACAAGCTGTGATAGACAGAATAATGGCCCCAAAGATGTCCACACCTTAACCTTTGTAATTTGTGAATATATTACCTCACATGGCAAAAGAAACTCTGTGGGTGGAATTAAGACTAAGGCATTTACAATAGGGAGATTGTCCTACATTATTCAGGTGGGCCTAATGTAATTACATGGACCTTGAAAAGTGGAGGAGGTGGGCAGAAGAGTCACTCAGAGAAGGATGGAAGAAAGGAGAGATTCAACACACTGTTGCTGGTTTTGAAGCTGCAGGAAGGGGGGATGTGAGCCAAGGAATGCAACCAACCTCTAGAATCTAGGAACGGTTCTTAGCAGACAGCCAGAAAGGAAAAACAGGCTCCAGGCCTACCACTGCTAAGAATTAAATTGTCAACAACCTGAATGAGAAAGCAAGTGGATTCTCCCATAGAGACTCCAGAAAGGAGCTAGCCCTTTTGATAGCTTGATTTTAGCCCAATAAGACCCATGTCAGACTTCTGACCTACAGAACTGTAAGATAATAAACTTGTGTTGATTTAAACTAAGTCAGTACTTATTTGTGAGGGCAGCAACAGGAAGCTAATATACAAGCCCTTAAGAAATGAAAAGAACCAGTGGTATTAGTACTTGTGAGCTAGTAAGTGTTAATCATCATAATACACCAAGTCCAATTCCAGGCTACGCTCTTGGGAGCGTGCACATTCTTTGCTTCCCTTCCTGTAAGTAATCTAAACTGTTGATCTGGTTTTGCTTGCTTATTTGCTTGTTTGTTATTTTTGTGTGGAAAATGGCTCTTGTGGAACTTGTCCACTCCAGAATTTTCAGCAGGGAAATTTTTTATTGGTTTAGAAGCCCTGAGAAAAATAGCTTAAATAAATTCTTGCCTACTCTGAGGCAAATTTATTATAAATAAAATTTCCTTTGTTATTTCTTTACCTTGTCAATAGCTACTTCTTTTTTTCATTTTGGGGCATTCTCAAGTTCTTGGGGTTGTCATGCTTGTTTCTGGCTTCTGGTCCTTCAGTGATAGTACAATGATATCTACTTCTTAAGAAATGATTGCTTATGATATAGTAAGAAATGTACCAAATACTTTGAATTTATTTAATGTAATCTTCATGTCAGGAAAATGTGGTAGGCACTGTTACAATCCTTTCAACATAAGGAAACTAAAACCACAGTTTTTTTCTTGAGTATGTATTTTTTACCAAAGAAATCATTCGTAAATTAACATAATTTCCATTGTACTGCCAGAAAGAAGAGATGAATGTGAATTAGGTATGCTCCCAGGAGTTCTTCTTAAGGTTACTTTCCCTAAGGTACTTAGAGCCTTTAGAGTAGGAAAAGAAAAGTTCACGTTCACAGTATGGCGGGAACACTGCTGTGATTATTTAGACACTTGGCAGATACTAGATGGCATATTCAAATGTACCAATTCTAGAGTTGATAAAGGACTCTATAAAGGTGCAGGCTAAAAGGCAAGAAAGGACCTGACAGTGCAGTACCTTCAGGACTAGTAATGGCAGAGAGCTCTTATTGCTCACAGGGGCAAAATGAAAACTGCAATAATGGGGCAGGGAAGGAGCTATTACCAGAACTTGCAAAAGAATCTGTAGAGAGGGTCCCTTAACAGAGTGGTGGTTTTGGTGGAAAAAGACAACCAACCTATGGCAACCTGGCACAGAGGAAGCTAGAAGCAGGGAGGGGGGGCAGGGAGGAGGTGATGTTCTGGGTATGTGGTAGTGTTTGTGAGAGGAAAGGATATATGTAAAGATTAGCAGTAAGAATTGGGTGCATTCAGAAAATTCCGGTAGGTCAGAATGGTGAGAACATAGAATATGAGGCACATGTGCACATTTTAACAGAATTTCTAAATATGATTCCTTAAACTAAACTTTATATAGGACTTCTAATTACTGATTTATAATGAAGTATTTTGGAGCAGAGACACCTGGTAGAGAATCAGCGGAAACTTCTTAAAACAATGAATTATAAGATGAAAGCTGTAGTCTGTCTTTCCTTCCCTCCTTCCTTTCATGAGCATTGTAATAGTTTGTTTCTGTTGCCTATAACACGAATACCTTTAACCGGGTCATTTGTAAGAAAACAAAATTTATTGCTTATAGTTTCAGAGCCTGGGAATTCCAAAGTCCAGGGCACACATCTGGTGAGGGTCTTCCTTGATGGTGGCTTTAGCAACACAGTGTATCACATTGTGAGATGGCAGAAGCAGAGAGAGACTCTCATGTGCTTTCCTTTTAAAGCCCTCAGAACCATACCCATGACCACCATTATTAATGCATTCATTAGGGTATGGTTGTCAGAATCTAATCATGTCTCCAAGGCCTCACCTTTCAATTACGATAAAAGAATTTCCCACCCTCTTAACAGTCACAGTGGGGATCAAGCTTCTAATACATAAAACTTAGCAGACAAATCAATCCATATCAAGCATTTATAAAGCACTTATGTCAGTAACACTGCCAAGTATCAAGGATGCAGAATGGAAACCATACACATGGTTACAATGTGGTAAGTACTATGATAAGGTTCTGTGGAGGAGGGCAGTAATATATTCTAATCCAGGCATAGAGAACTGTGTGTAAAGACAGAGGTGTGAACAAGCATAGCTCTGTGTTTAGAGAACTCTACCCAATTTGGATTGCTTTTTGCACCAAGTGGGAATGGAGTATGAGACAGGCTTCAAATCACTCAGTACACTGAGTACTATGTTTGGATTTAGCTTGTAAATCAAAACAATTGGAATATTTTGAGTGGGATTGATAGTAAAAATCAGCTTATGTTTCAGGCTCTATAAGAAGAACTTCACATATATTGCCTAATTTAACTTGTTTTATGAAGAAGGTACTATTGTTTTTCCCCCATTTTTACATTTATGGGTATATATATATGAAGAGAGAAAGAGATAGACTTAAATTTACAATAGTCCTACAAGCAAGGCCATTTGATTCAAGTAACAGCCTACTTAACCATGATTCTGTGATTCTGTCCTGTCACAATTTAGACTTACTTTTTTTGAAGGATCACTCTGTGGCAATGTGATTGATGCACGGGTGCAGAAAAAGTCTAAAGACATGGACATACATTAGAGGTTTATTGCAATAATTATTGTGAAAAATATTCACATTCTTATCTAAAGGTGGTTGCTGTTAAGATAAAGAGTGGACGGGTTTTAAATGCTTTTAGGAAGCAAAATTAATAGCACTTAACTGACTGGGTGTGAAGCTAAGAAAAAGGCAAAAGTTGCAGAGTGCGTTCACTTTTCTGAATTTGGTAACTGAGTGAAGGGTGATAGTCTTCTCTAAGACAAGAAATTTAGAAAACAAGTAGAGTGGGTTTGGTATGAGAAAGACTATGGAGTAGTAAGAAGTAACTACTGTCAGGAGTTCTGCATGTGAACCTCATTTTGTGGCTCCTGAACTTAGAAGAGCAAAATGAATGCTGTAAAGCTACACAACTACGCCAGTTTTCAAGTAAGGCAAATCATAACTAAAGCCAAAATGTTTCGTTATTTTAGTTATACTAAGTTTCCCTTTGTATTGTCTGCCCTAGGGCTCAGACCCTTCAAACTCATTGTACAGACTGGGTTACAAACTCCTCACATGCCAGGCTGGGTCCCCAGACCCCTCACATGCAGGTCTATGCTAGGTAATTGGAAAAGAACCCAGGACCCACTGGCAGACAATGCAAGCTCAGTCAGCAGCAGCAGCCGCTTACAGGTTGTTGGGAAAATATAGGAAAAATGGTCAGGGCCCCTCAGATGTTCAGAATCTTGCTGAGCATTTGATGTAAATAGGCACATGCACTCATGTGTTCCTTGGTTATCATCTAGTGTAATTACGCATGTGCACCCAGGTGTCCTGGGTTATGGACTTAAGTATATGAGTGGCTCTGATCCACGGTGCCTCCCAGCCCCAGGATGTCTCCGGGGGGAGGGAGGGAGGGATGGATGGATTGGATTGGATTGGATTGGATGGGGAGGCCAGGCCAGGCCACTACTGCTGCTGCTGGAGGCTGCTGCTGCTAGTGTCCCCGGGACCCTCTGCAAGGCCACTGCCACTGCCAGACCTGTAAGCTACTGGACCTGGTAAGCTGCTGCCACTGAGGAAGCTGAGGACTGAGCTCATGTCATCTGCCAACAGCTCCTGGAATCTTTCCCAATTACCTAGCACGGACCTGCGTGTGAGGGGTCTGGGGACCCAGCCTGGCATGTGAGGGGTCTGATGACCCAGTTGGTACAATGGGTTTGGAGGGTCTTAGCCCTAGCCCTGACAATATAAATAGAAACTTAGTATAACTGAAATAATAACTAAAACCAAAACCTTTCATTATTTTAGTTATGATTTGCCTTACTTTATGCAGGTCCAGCAGCTTACAGGTCTGGGGGTGGTGGCAGCCTCTAGGGGGGTCCTGGGGACACTGGCAGCAACACCCTCCAGCAGCAATTATGGCCTTCTGTCCCCCCTACCCCCCATGTGGGGGGCACGTGCATCAGAGCCACTCGTCATTTATACTTAATTCCATAACCCAGGACATCTGGGTGCACATGCTCAATTACGTTAGACAATAACCCAGGAATACCTGGGCATAAATGCATATTTACATCAAATGGTCGGCAAGATTCTGAATATCTGAGGGGCCCTGACCATTTTCCTATATTTTCCAAACAGATGCTCAGTTTTCTTTGTATAAAAGCCGTGTTCCTAATGTTTTACAAGTTCCTACACTGATCTTATGCAGCAGGGATCCCAGAATCAACATAAACCTGCCAGAAATTTATTTGCAGGAGGGTATGAGGACACTTTTATTAACATTCTGAAATATAGTTCCCAAGTACTAAAAATTTCTAAGGTGAAAATGCTACGTTATAGTCTGTAAACATAGTCTGTGAACATTTTCTATTTTACCATGAAATGACAGATTATTTCTGTGCATGTTTATAATTCAGTCTTTCACCAAAGTGTTTATTGATCCTCATTCTCACCAATCATCTGACATTTAAAATTTGATGGTCTGCCGTGAGTGGCATAACTTCTCATTTAATACACATTTGTTTGACTTCTAAAGATTTTAATCAGTTTTTCCTGTGTTTATTGGTTATTTTGGTTTTCTTTCTAGGAAGCACCTGTTCATGGTTTTCTCATTTTTCAAGTTTTTTGGTATTGATTTGTAGGCTGTTTTTGTTCTTGTTGTGTGTTTAAATTTCTTTAGTTCATGACTTGTAGTTTCTTTTTTATGATGACTTTGATGATCGAAAATTCTTATTTTTGACATAATCAAATTTGTTTAATCCTTTATTGTGAGTTGTTTTTCTTGTATTCTGTTGAAGAAAACCTTTCCCATATCAAGGTTATAAGGTATTCTCTATATTTTCTTATAAAATGTTAGCCATTTATATTTATATATATTTTGTCTGTGTTGGGAAAAATAGGAAAATGTCAGGACTCCTCAGAGGTTCAGAACCTTGCTGAGCATTTGCTGTAAATATCCTCAGGTGTTCCTTGTTACTACTTAATGTAAGTTGTGTACGGGCACCCAGGTGTCCAGGGTTGTGGACTTAAGTTTAAAAGGCTAACAGCTCTGATCCACAGTGCTTCTCAGAACTCTCAGAGCAGCCACTGGTACAGTTGCTCCTAGATCTGATTAAAACCCATTCATTTTTCTATACCCACAGCTCCCAAAACCTTTTTTCTTCTGTTACCTAGCTCACAGACCTGCATGTGGAGGGCTTGTAACCCAATCTGTGCAACAGACTTGAGGGGTCAGTAAGCCCTAGCTTTACAATTGGTAGTCAGCAGGATATTTGAGCAGGTACAGGAGCCAAAAGCCCCTTGGAGAGGGAAGAAGTGTGGCTACTCCTGAAAATGTTGTGCCCTCTGGCCACTTTCCTGTTGACTGGGATCTGGTTGCTGCTTGTTATACTACAAGTCAGCATAGACCAGGCACTCCATGAAGCAGTGTGGTCTTGGAGAGCCCTTTGGGAGGGGGAGGAAATGTGGCTGTCCTTGAGCATATGGTGCCCACTGGCCACTTTTCTGCTGACCTGAGCCTGGCTACTGCTCACTATGATACAAACTGATCAAGATTTAAAGAAGAAAGCAGAGCTGTTGGAAGCACGGATAATCTGTCTGGAGGATGACGTGCTGCAATTGGGCACCCCTGCCTCCCACACCTGGAAGAATGGCAAACCCAGTGGTGAGTTGGGGGAGATTGTACATCCCCAGGCACGACCTGTTGTGCAGCAGAAAGTGAAACACGAGCCGCCTATGGGACCAGATGGACAACCAGTGGGCAATCCACAGATGACCCAATTTACCACTTATGTCCCATATACCCAGGTGGAGTTAGTTGACTTGGGGAGACAGTTCCGGCAGAAACAGGGGGAGCCGCTGGCTGCTTGGCTGTTGTGGGGTAGTGTGATATGCTCTGGTGAGGAGATGGAAAAATTGGCCTCCCTCACCATGCACCCATCCCTGAGGCACTAGCTGCAGAATAGCAGCAGATATGCACCAGGGCGAGGTAATCACTCCTTAAAGGAATGGGTGAGTGCAGCTTCCCGAACTGTGTGGGCAAATGCTGGAGAGCTGCCCAAGATTGTTAGTAGATGGCAAATGTATGCCAAGAGAGCTCAGATAATTCAAGAGCTGGGGATGTGGCAGTCCATGTTTAATGTGAACACCCATGGCCCGGATGATGAAAATTTTACAGGCAGCATGAGAGACATAGTGCTGCAAAATGCCCCATCAATGTCTTTTGAGTCACTGATGGCCATACTGGCCCCATACATTGGTCATCCTATACATGAGGTAATAACCATGATAGCCAGCCTGGGTGAAGTAGAGGATAGGAGACAAGCAAAAGGGGTCCAAAAGGTGGCTAAGACCAAACCCCCCAAAAACGATCAGGATTTTATCCCAAAGGGACCAAGCAAGACTAGCTGTAAGCCGATGTTGCTTGACTTGCTTGCAGCAGGGGTTGATAAAAAGAAAATTGACTGGCAGCCAAATGTAGTTCTGTTTGCCTTATGGCAGCAATTGCGCCCTGAACATCTTTTCTTAACTAAACGTCCAACAGGTAGCAAGGTACACTCAGAGGATTGAAACGACTTTTTGGTTGCTTCTGAGGAGGTGGATGAACTGTTCAATTTCGAATAGGGAACAGGACAAGGTACTCATCCTCTGGGGGAAGGTGAGGACTGGAGACCTCATGTTGAATTGGCAGTACACTGGTTGAGGACAAATGTGCAGTGTGTTTTGGCATTGGTGGATACAGGTGGAGAATGCAGTCTGATATACGGCAATCCAGATAAGTTTCCAGGGGCCACAGTTCATACAGATGGCTTTGGAGGACATACTGTTGAGGTAAAAGCTGTGTCATTGCCATGGGGCATAGGAGGATTACCCCCTCGTGTATATCCTATATACATGATGTATATACACTACAGACATGATGGTCGATATATATATATATATATATATATATATATATATATATATATATATATATATATATATATA